>NC_132904.1:35168598-35468598 GCF_047675955.1 Chlorocebus sabaeus
CTTTAATGATATCAAGGCTGTATAGCATGAAATTTATAAATAATAAAATATAGAATATTTCCTATTGTACATTATATATAATCAATTGATTCTGAAATAATGGTTTTGTTGGTTTTGTTAAACTTTTTTACCTGCAGCCAAACTATGGTTGCAATTAAACAATGAACTGACAAAATCAGACTACAAATAAACACTTGTTTACTATGAGATTTGACAAAAGGAATCACTCATGACATAGATAAATGAATGTAGCTTCAACATGAATGTTGATTGATATTTTCATTGACTTAAATGAGTAAGGTAAAAGTGAAAGAAGGAAGACATTTTTTATGACTGTATTCTTCAATCATACAAATGATTTCTTGAAACAAATATTAAATAATCATTTTTGAACACAGGAGTAATATTTTTTGTGCAATTTATAATGTAGCAGCTAGAGACATAACCCACTTTTATATTTAATCTTCATATTAACATTTTCTACCACTTTAAATACAGACAACACAGTAAATCAAACTTTGATTCATAGCATTTGCTGATTTTCATAATGTAGATACTCACAGTATGGCCAGTTTCAAGCTATGAATTTACCATCACTGAACATGGAATTAGGAAGAAATGCACAGAATTTACTATTATATAGTATTTATCATACAGATAATACAGATGTAAATAACTTCAACAGCATGGATGGTGTTTGGTAGTAAAATACATTTAGAAAGTGATGAATTTCGGCTATTTATTACCTTTGGTTTTTAAATTTTTTAACTGTAATTTTATATGATTAAAAAAAGTAGCTGTGTTTAAAAATTAGTTGGACAAATTTGTAAAAATTTAACACTTGGCTGGTGCTACTCAGCACTGGCAGCTCCAGTACACTACTGGATATGAACACAGGCAAGAGAACTCATCTTTCATACTTGCCAATTTTTTATAGATATCTAAAACATAGAACCTATACTCAGTAGAAGGATGATTTGATCTTGTGATCCATTGCTTATATTCTTTCATAAAAAGTCAACTGACTCTTTTCTCATAGGTCCCATGATGATATTAGATTACTTTCTTAAAATGTGAAAAAAAAATAGGCAATTCCATTTTGAAAAAAATCTTTTCAGCCAAAATAGAAATAACCATGTCCACTAAAGTATGTTTTTAAAAATATTTTTCTAATTTACAGAATTAGGTACTTAATGCAAAGTACATAAAAACATAGCAGAAAACATCATAAAAGCTTGTTTTATCAATCCTCTTTTCTGCCCTTTATGTGTACGTTAGTTTATTCTCAGTGACTGACTCAGGAGTTCAAGTACTGAGTTGAGAATGGTTTGCTTTGCCTTCCTTTATCTTTTCTAAACTTGCCTTACAAAAATATTCATAGTCCATTTTCCTCCTTGATTCTATTTATTGTTCTTATCTTCCCCCCAATTTTTAAAGAATGTGTCCATAAACTCTAACATATTTATAGTAGGTTATTTAAACATTAGCAACCCTCATTGTAGTTAGTTTTCTGATAACATAACTAATCTTTGGATCATAGGCTTATAAAAAGTCTATTTTTTGATACTTCTGGTCATTCTAAACATGAACCCCAATTCTTGCCTAAATAACTTTGTGTTGCAAAGTCATTTCATTCCCAGAGCAAGAAGTAGCAAAGGTAACCATGTAATTTTTAGAGCATCTTTATTCTCAACTGGAACAAGTGCTTCAATTACTGAAGACATTATTGATTGAATTTCAAGTGATTTTGCTGCTTTGAGGCCTCAACTTTTTCAACAATTCATTGCAGGCAAGTTTTTAATCTAAATGTGTGATTCCTATGACTGACTATATATGCATCAGTGATGTTGAAGTAATGGTACATTAATCACATCCCAAATAACAGGTTTATTGGGCAGAAAACCAAATTTGAAGCATGGACTTTTGTGTTTGTTCAGAAAGAATGTTACCACATTTGCAGGCTAATCATTCATAAGCATGACTATTTTCTTTTGGTTATTTGTCATACCCAAACCAGGATATTGTACTTTATGAATAAATACTTTGTATGGAAATTGGATAAACTAGATATCAAATATATATAACTTTTTCCAAATGACTATTTTCTTATTTTTTCAAAGCAATGGTTACAGTGGATCCTTTTGAGGCAAAATCTGTTTTTAGGTTGATATTAATACTGAAAAGTATTAGGATCTGCATAATGAAAATGAGATAGGTATTCATTGGATCCAGAGCATGGATTTATGATTTTAATTATCCCAATGACCTATGTTAAGTTTAGCCTAAAGCTGTCTCCTTATATATTTTAAGTATGGCCAAAAGGTTGCTCTGTACATAGTGACCTATAACCTAACTGGATATGTAAACTGACTGTGGCCTACTTTGGTTTCAGTCATCAAGTTTTGGACAACCAAAAGTGGCCAACTAGTCAAACTGCATTCAAATAAGGCAAATGCTGAGCTGTAACCAATCCAACTATTTCTGCATTGAACTTCCATTATCTGTCTGTCACCTCCCTTTTTCTGTCCATAAATTTTCTTTGGTCTCATGGCAGCACTGGAGTCTGTCTGAACCTATTCTGGTTTGGGAGCAGTATGATTCACGGATCATTCTTTGCTCAATTAAAATTTAAGTTCAATTTGTCTAAGGTATTTCTTCTAACACCTATTAAATATTGATTTGATTCTCATGTGACTATTTGGAACTCTTTGTACAGTTTGTGTGTGATTTATAATGTAACAATGAGGTTGTCGAAAAAAATTGATTGAAGGATTTTTGAAAAAAATAAATTAACCAAAGAAAAATCTTTTATGAACTGCCCTATGGTCAGAGTCAGCCTAGTGTATGCTTTCAAAGTATTTTCACACATACAGGAGAGACACAATACAGATTACTGATCAGAATAAAGACCCTATCACTGTATGGATTTAATATCAAAGATGGAATTATTTTAACTATATTATTTTTAAGGTAGTAAAATGGTCTTAACCAATGTTTTAAGAACTGAGATGTGAAAATACAATAAAAGTGAAAGGGTTATGTTTTAGTTACCCCTGTTAAAAGACAAACTTAGGCTCATTAAAATTTTAAAGAATTTATTTGAGCAGACAGCAATTCATGAATTGGGCAGCACCAAACCACAACAGTTTAGGCTTCATTGAGAAAAGGGGAGGGGAAAACTTTTATAAGGTGCTGTGAAAGCAAGACAAATGAAATATTTGGGAAGGAAGTGGATTGCTTCTGCAGGCCCTGGTAAATAGTTAAAAAAACTCCAAAGACAAAAGGACATAATCTCCTGGGAGCTCTAGGGCCTTAACCACAGCCTGATTCCCCCTATACTACCACAGCTGATGCTCTCTTGAAAGCACCACCTCTCGGCAGGAGACCAACCAACAGAAAACTAATGCAATAAATAAAACTACAACTAAGGACCCTCACAGAGTTTATATAACTCCCCTGTCACCTCCACTGGAGCAGGTGCTGCTATCCACAGCTGAGAGATCTGAAAATGGTTCATATCACAGGACTCTGTGCAAACACCCGCAAAGTCAAGCTCAGAACCTGATAACTCCACTGAGTGGCTAGATTCAGAAGAGAAATAACAATCACTACAGTTCAGCTCCCAGGAAACCATATCCCTAGGGGAACGGGGGAGCACTGCATCAAGGGAGCACCCCATGGGACAAAATAATCTGAACAGCAGCCCTTGAGCCCCAGATATTACCTCTGACATATTCTACGCAAATGAGCAAATGAGAAAAAAACACACACAAAAATAATTCTGATAATATGACAAAACAAGGTTCTTTAGTACCCCCGGAAGGTCACACTAGCTCACCAGCAATGGATCCAAACCAAGAAGAAATTCCTGAGTTGCCAGAAAAAAGAATTCAGATCATTTATTAGGCTAGTCAAGGAGGCACCAGAAAAAAAGTGAAGTCCAACTTAGAGAAATGTAAAAAAGATACAAGCTATGAAGGTAAAAATCTTCAGTGAAATAGATAGCATAGATAAAAAAAAAAAAATCACAATTTCTGGAAATGAAGGGCACACTTAGAGAAATGCAAAGTATGCTGGAAAGTGTCAGCAATAGAAGAGCAGAAGAAAGAAATTCAGAGCTTGAAGATTTTGAAGAGAATGAAGTTTTTGAATTGACCCAATACAACAACAAAGACAAAGAATAAAGAATTTTAAAAATGAACAAAGCCTCTAAGAAATTTGGGAATATGTTAAATGACCAAGTTTAAGAATAATTGGTGTTCCTAGCGAATAAGATAAATCTAATAGTTTGGGAACCGTATTTAAGGGAATAGCCAAGGAAAACTTCACCAGTCTTGCTAGAAATCTATTAGGTTGGTGCAAATGTAATTTAGATTTTTGCCATTATTTTGAATAACAGAAAATGCAATAACTTTTGCATTACATAATAGACATCCAAATAGAAGAAGTTCAAAGAACACCTGGGAAATTTACCACAAAAGGATCATCACCTAAGCACATAGTCCTCAGGTTATCTAAAGTCAAGATGAGGGAAAAAATCTTAAAGAGTTGTGAGGCAAAAGCACCAGGTAGCCTGCAAAGGAAAACCTATCAGATTAACAGCAGATTTCTCGCAGAAACTCTACAAGCTAGAAGATATTGGGACCCTATCTTCAGCCTCCTTAAACAAAATAATTGTCAGCCAAGAATGTTGTATCCATTGAAACTAAGCTTCATAAATGAAGGAAAGATACAGTCTTTTTCAGACAAAAAAAAAAAAAAAAAAAAATGTTAAGAGAATTTGCCACTACCAAGCCAGCACTACAAGAAATGTTGAAAGGGGCTCTAAATCTTGAAATAAATCTTCAAAATATACAAAAATAGAACCTCCTTTAGGCATAAATCTTATAGGACCAATATAACAACGCAATGAAAAAATAAAAACCAAGGTATTCAGGCAACCAAATAGCATAATGAATAGTACCTCCCATGTCAATACTAACATTGAATGTAAATTGCCTAAATGCTCTCTTAAAAGTAACAGAATGGAAGAATAGATAAGAATTTACCAATCAAGTACCTACTGTCTTCAAGAGACTCACCTAACATGTAAGGACTCACATAGACTTAACGTAAAGGGATGGAAAAAGATAGTCCATGCAAATGGACACCGAAAGCAAGCAGAAGTAGCTATTCTTACGTCAGACAAAATAAACTTTAAAGCAACAGCCATTGAAAAAGATAAAGGTGAGAATTATATAATGATGAAAGAGCTTATCCAACAGGAAAATATCACAATCCTAAATATATATGCACCTAAGATTGAAGCTCCTAAATTTATAAAACAATTACTACTAGACCTAAGATATGAGATAGAGAGCAACACAACAATTGGTGGGTGGACTTCAATACTCCACTGACAGCACGAGACAGGTCATCAAGACAAAGTCAACAAAGAAACAATAGAATTAAACTATATAACAAGTAGACCTAAAGTGTATTTACATGACATTCTACCCAACAACTGGAGAATATACATTCTATTCATTAACACAGGAAACATTCTCCAAGATACACCATATGATAGGCCACAAAACAAGTCTCAATAAATTTAAGAAAATTGAAATTATATCAAGTACTCTCTCTAACTACAGTGGAATAAAATTGGAAATCAACTCCAAAAGGAACCCTCAAAACCATGCAAACACATGGAAATTAACCTGCTCCTGAATGATCATTGGGTCAACAATGAAATCAATATGGAAATTTAAAAATTATTTGAATGATAATAGTAACATTATCAAAACCTCTGGAATATGGCAAAGGTTGTGCTAAGAGGGAAATTTATAGGCTTAAATGCCTATATCAGAAAGTCTGAAAGAGTACAAATAGACAATCTAAGGTCATACCTCAAGGAACTATACAAACAAGAACAAACAAAGCCCAAACCCAGCAGAAGAAAAGAAATACCAAAGATTACAGCAGAACTAAATGAAATAAAAACAAAAAAATACAAAAGATAAATGAAACAAAAAGCAAGTTATTTGAAAAGATAAATAAAATTGATAGACTATTAGCAAGATCAACCAAGAAAACAAGACAGAAGATCCAAATAAGCTCAATTAGAAACAAAATGGGAGATGTTACAACTGGTGCTACAGAAATACAAAAGATCATCAAGGCTACTATGAACAATACCTTTATGCACATAAAATAGAAAACTTAGAGGAGATGGATAAATTCCTGGAAATATACAACCCTCCTAGATAAAATCAGACAGAAACAGAAACTCTGAACAGACCAATAACAAGCAGTAAGATTGAAATGGTAATAAAAAGTTGCCAACAAAAAAAAGTCCAAGAACAGACATACAGCTGAATTCTATCTGATATTCAAAGGAGTATTGGTACTAATCCTGTTGACACTATTCTACAAGAGAGAGAAAGCGGGAATCCTCCCTAAATCATTCTATGAAGCCAGTTCATCCTAATATCAAAACTAGAAAAAGATATAACATGAAAAGAGAAAACTACAGACAAATATTGCACATACGCAAAAATCCTTAACAAAATACTAGATAACTGAATCCAACAATGTATCAAAACGATAATCCACCGTGATTAAGTGGGTTTCCTAACAGGGATGGAGGGATGATTTAATATATGCAAATCGATACTGGTGATACATAAACAGAATTTAAAACAAAATCAGATGATCATCTAGTAGAAGAAGAAAAAGCATTTGACAAAATCTAGCATCACTTTATGATTAAAACCCTCAGCAAAATCAGCACAGAAGGGACATACCTTAAGTTAATAAAGCCATCAATGACAGACCCACACCCAACATGATACTGGACAGGGCAAAGTTGAAAGTATTCTCTCTGAGAACAGGAACAAGACAGGGATGTTCACTATCACCATTTCATTTCAACATAGTGCTGGAATTCCTAGCCAGAGCTATCAGATAAGAGAAAGGGCACCCAAATCAGTAATGAGAAAGTCACACTGTCATTGTTTGCTGATGATATGATTGTATACCTAGAAAATTCTAAAGAATCCTCCCAAGAGCTCCTAGAACTGATAAATGAAATCAGCAACATTTCAGAATACAAAATTAATGTGCACAAATCAGTAGCTCTGCTATACACTAACAGCGACCAAGCTGAGAATCAAATCAAGAACTCAACCCATCAGTCAATAAGTGGATAAAGAAATTGTGACACATACACACAGACACACACACACACACACACCATGAAATGCTACTCAGTCATGAAAAGGAACGGTATAATGGCATTTACAGCAACCTGGATGGAATCGGAGACCATTATTCTAAGTGAAATAACTCAGGAATGGAAAACCAAACATTGCATATTCTCACTCATAAGTGGGAGCTAACTTATGAGGATACAAAAGCATAAGAATGACACAACGGACTGTGGGGTCTTGGGGGAAAGGGTGGGAGGGGCTCGAGGGATAAAAGCCTACACATTGGGTACGGTGTACACTGCTTGTGTGATGGGTGCACCAAAATTTCAGAAATCACTGCTAAAGAACTCACACATGTAACCAAATACCACCCGTTTCCCCAAAAACCTATTGAAATAATAACAAAATAAAATATTTGATTGGTTAAAATGGAAAGTCTCTAGTTAGAGTTAATTAGTGGTTTATGATTGGCAAGGTCTCTAGGTACATGTTAGCTGGTAGTTTTTGATTTGTTGAGCTTCAGTTTTGTTTTGTTGTTTACACTGAGTTGGGTCTTGGTTTGCTTATGTATGAACCCAGGGCACTGGAGCCATCACATTCTAATGATCTCTCAGTTAAAATTTTTTAACACCTCCTAGTTAAACAAAAAATCAATGTATGCATAAACCTGTTGTATAAGAATTATGTTCAAATTATGGAGACTAAATTATAATTTGACAAAATTATACAGGTTCTAGAAGAGAATTAGCAATGGAAAAAAAAAAGAAAAACATTGTATTGGTTTTACTAAAATAAGATCTAGGATAAGCATGGTGGCTCATGCCTGCAATTTTCGCACTTTGGGAAGCCGAGGTGGGGGGATTGATTGAGCCCAGGGGTTTGAGACCAGTCGGCACAACACAGTGGAACTCTGTCTCTACAAAAAGTACAAAAATTAGCCGGGTGTGGTGGCATGCATCTGTAGTCACAGCTACTCCAGAGGCTGAGGTGATAGAATCACTTGAGCCAGGGAGGTCAAGGCTTCAGTTAGCTGTGATCGTGCCACTACACTCCACCATGGGTGACAGAGCCAGACCCTGTCTTAAAAAATAAAGAAACAAAAATCTAGAGTTACAGAGAAAATTAAAGAGATTATCTGTAGCTTAATAAACAAGCGAATTTTGGACCTAGAACCTAGAATTTGTATTAATTATGTTACGCAATGAGAAAACTTAATGTATCTTAATAATTGAGATTATTAAAAATACAGTATCTTGAGTTTATTGAGCACTGCCTATATTCTACAAAGTATATTGAATATTCGCATACTATAGGACAGACTGCTACTTGTTTTCTCTTTTTCTTTAGTAAAATCAATCTGATTTTTATAAAAATCTAGTCATACTACCATTTAGCTAAAAAATTATAATGACTTCTACCTCTCCTCTCCTAAGTTCTTTCATAGGTAGATCATGTGATAAGTTTTGCTTGGTGAGAGGATAGTAAGGGTCTTGTGTAGGGTGTCCAAGAAGTGTAATTCGCAGATAACTAATACTCTTTTTTTTGTCCCTTCCTCTTACTGTCTGAAATGCAAAGGTGATGATGCCTCTAGTTTCAACAGCTCCTTAGGATAATGAAATAACGGTGAAAATAGAATCTAAGTACTGTAGAGCAGTGGTCCCCAAACTTTTTGGCACCGGGGACTGGTTTTGTGGAAGACAATTTTTGCAGAAATTGAGGGGTGTTAGGAGAAGGTTTCAGTATGAAACTTGTTCCATCTCAGATCATCAGGCATTAGTTACATTCTCATAAGAGGAACACAACCTAGATCCCTTGTATGCGCATCTCCCGATAGGGTTCACACTCCTATGGGAATCTAATACCACCGCTGACCTGACAGGAGGTGGAGCTCAGCCAGTAATTCTTGCTCAGCTGCAGCTCACCTCCTGTTGTGAGGCCCAAGTCCTGATAGGCATGGACCAGACCGGTAATGGTCCATGGCCTGGGGGTTGGGGGTCCCCTGTTGTAAATCAACAAGAGAAACAGCCTAGTTTCTTGATACCATGGAGCCACCATACCAGCTTGCTGACCTGTGGACTTGTTTTTCTGTACCTTTCTTTCTCACAGCTGAACCAAACAGTCATCAGTACACATACAGTAGGATTAGCTCATTTAATTCTTACAAACAAGATAGGTAGTATTATTAGCATCCTAATTTTACAGATGAGGAAAGAGTTCCAGAGAAAACTGAAATAATTTGCATAAGGTCACATATCTCAGTAGAAATTGAACATGGATATGAGTCCAGCCAATCATTTTCTTAGGTCTCTGAATTATTGTCTTATATGAGAAACAAACAAGAAGGTTCAGCTCAGCCTATCTGAAAAAATTAGTGAGCATCCACGGTACTAATGAAGTGACAGGTATATATTCTATGACATGTCCTCATAATTTTAATGGAACTTTATAAAACATGATCTAGTTACCTCATCTTCCAAGGACCAATATGAGAAATTGAGCCTTGGTGACACTGAGGACTTACAAAGATTTTCATGTTGTGTAAAGCACTAGGGTCAGTTTGTGAAATATAAGAGCAAGAATTGTTCTCTCTTCAAAGTGATTCAAATACTGTGGCTAATAAAAGTTCATACGGAAAATTTGAAGTTACTAGTATTAGATGCTCAGGGTACTCTTATTCCTAAAAGTTCTTAGTAGGATGGCTTGTTTTTTAGAGCATAAAAATTGGTAATGAGATGACTGATAGCTGAATTAAAGCATTTGGTCAGAATGCTAAGCTATTTGATACCAGTTCAAAGAGGTGAGATGCTACAAGGATGTTATTTGTCTCATATACACCCTCTATTTGATCTATTGTTTTTGACCTATTTTTTTAACTGTTGCTTCTGCACTTGTGCTTATTCCTTTTCTAAAGTTTGTCCATTAACTCATGTCTTCGGATAATTCAGAGACTAGTTTCGATTTTGCTTTTACCATACATGGTTTTTCCTGATTAACATGGTCCAGCATTAGCTCTGTATTCTTTGAAACCTGATGGTGTTCTAGGAATTTCACTTTTTGCAAGAATTATATTTTTAAATTTGAAACCTTTATCCATGTATATCTGCTATGTCTTTTTAAATGCATGGAGTTATAATACTGCATTGCACCTTTTCTTTTTCTCTGTTGTGGTTCCAAATGTTAATCAAGGTTTCTCTGTTTCTCAGATCTAGAGGTGACTGGTTTCAATGCCAGTTCATTCCATGCCTAATAAATCCAAATTTCTGAGGATTGCTACACATCTCAGGGGACTTGGACTCTCATTCTCCTCCCTACTTCTCATTCTTATATACACATAAGCTTATTTTTTAATCTTTTTCTTCAGTTTCCACCAGAAATATACTCATGCCACAAATTTTATGAATTAATAATCTTAAGATGACAGGGCTAAGGGATGGGTGACGGGAGGCACTTTCTCATGTAATTGCCAATTTACCGGCTTGCTTATGTCTCTCATTCCTTCTCCTCCTCTGCTCCTCCTTCACAAATTGTCTTCTCCAGGTCTAACTTTTTCCCTCAGTTTTGCATAGAAATTTAGTTCTTGGCTCCTGAGGACAACTTGCAATCCCAAAGTCATCAAAGTGCAGCAGAACAAAGAAACTTTGAATTGTCAGAATTCGTGTTCCTTAGAAAATACTTGCTGTTATACAGAGCTTTTTTTTTTTTTTTCAATGAAAGGATAATTTTCTCTGCTATTTTATTTCCATTTTGTGAGTGGTAAGCTCTAAACTAGCTAAATACTAAGATATGTGCTGTCTGAGAATAAGGTTAAGGCTGCCCTAGGTAAACACCTGAATACCCTATTGCATATGACATTCTGAAGAAATAAAAATACACATTCAGGCCGGGCGCGGTGGCTCAAGCCTGTAATCCCAGCACTTTGGGAGGCCGAGACGGGCGGATCACGAGGTCAGGAGATCAAGACCATCCTGGCTAACACGGTGAAACCCCGTCTCTACTAAAAAAAAAAATACAAAAAAATAGCTGGGCGAAGTGGCGGGCGCCTGTAGTCCCAGCTACACGGGAGGCTGAGGCAGGAGAATGGCGTGAATCCGGGAGGCGGAGCTTGCAGTGAGCCGAGATCTGGCCACTGCACTCCCGCCCGGGCGACAGAGCGAGACTCCATCTCAAAAAAAAAAAAAAAAAAAAAAATACACATTCAGTTTAGTTTAGTAAATAATTTTATGCTCACATTATGTGTTAGGTACTGGGAATGCAAAAATTATATGATACTTGACACCAAAAAACTTCCAATCCAGGGAAGAGACTGACAAAGAAACTGATGATGTAAATACTTTATGTGAGAATAAATCTATTAAGTGAAGTGAGAGTGGTCTGATGAACTGAGGCTAGTGTGAAGGTTAAGGTAAAGTCATCTATGAGAACCAAGCTGAGTCTTCACAAAAGAACAGGAGTTACCTAGGCAAATAAATGTTCAGGTTGGGGAATGAAGGGCATCCTAGACAATTGAAAGTTAGTGCACAATACATAAAGACCCAAGAAACACAATGGTGTGCGAGACACTACAGCAAATTCAGTATTTTAAGAGTATAATTACATCGGGAATGATGGGAGATGAACCCAGATTCAGGTGGCAGAATATACAGGCTATCTGCAAAGCAGCTCAAACTGTATCTTTAAGGCCACGATAAGCCATAGGAACATTTTAGAAATGTGGCTCTGGGTCATGATCAAACATTGCCTTTTAGATACATACTTCTAGGAAAGATGAATTAGAAGGCAATAAAAGGCAAGGACAACTACAATTGTTGAGGTAAGAAGTGACAAGTACTCAAAGTTAAAAAAAGTGATAAGTGCTCAAATTAGAGAAGTAACAGATGCAGTCACTGAATACAAACGTCAAGACCATGTAATGTGCAATTCCAGGGAACACACCATTCACAAGAACCACAGTGTGCGTGTGCATTGTGGCAAAGCTGCAGGGCAAATGGAGTGAAGGGACAGCAGGCAGTATTTGTGCAAAACTCAGCAGGCCTTGGTGAGCAGTTAGTATTTGGATGGTGACAGAGAGAGAGGATTCTAGGGAGACTGAGATTTCTGGTTTAGAGGAATGTAAAAATCTGAGGATTATGCTTCAATTGTTTGGCGAGTGTTTTTATGGACAGAAATGCCAACCACTCTTTTACCCTTGTAATCTGAATTATATATAAAAGAAAAAAAATGGTTTGGGCTCTGGGTTCATGAAGTGAGGGAAATGGTTCAACAAAAGGGAATAACTGGAATGTTATTGTACCTCTAGGCATCTTTCTGTTCTTTGGATAATGTATTAATCCAGTAGTTTCCAAACAATGCAGGTAAAACATTTCTGAGCCTCCACTAATACTTGTAGATGGATTTATTTATAAATTATACACATTTACCATTTTATCAATGTTCTATGCATATACAAACAATACATGTGAAAAATAAAATTTGGAAATGAGACAAATATTTCTAATATTCCATATCTGATGGATTATTTTGCCTTCACTTTAAACGGTACTAAATCAATCTAAAAGATATGTTGTATTCTATGTGTCACCCTCAACAGTCATTCCAGAATTTCTCTGCTATCTAAAATCTAGCCAAAAGCTAGCTTTACATCATATTCTCTCTCTCATTGTCTCCCTCTCTCTCACCCTGTCTCTCTCTCCCTCGCTCTGTCTCTCTCTCCCTCGCTCTATCTCTCTCTCCCTTCCCCTTTCTCTTTCCCTCTCTATCTCTCTGAAGAGTAATTATATGATTCGTCAAAAAGAACAATCAGTAGCAGCCAGGGTTTATTTTAAACAGTATTCTTCCTGTACTAGGAGAACAATAAAACTGACTCAAATAATAAAAGTTGTTTTTGACATGAACAGTGAAACTCTGTGACATGGTGCTATCAGAACTCTAGTTCTGAGTTCCTTTTCTCAGCTATGCTTGAGAGACCAGAAATGTGCTGGTCAAAGATAAAGGTTTAGCAATCTTTAAAGAGGGAGTGCTACTGAGGTCTGATAGTTTGCTAAGCCCTTCACAAGCTGAGGCCATATTGCCACTGATTAATATGATGTTCCCATTGCAACATGTTCCTTTTTAGTTTAAGGAATAGGTTCCTTCCAGTTTGCATGGTACAATGATTGGGATTGTTGGTAGAAAGGGAAGTGGTAGAACAAATAGCATGGAAAAGACCTAATTCCTTAGCATCTGGGAAGGTATTAGGAGAGGAACCAGCACAGTTGAATAGAGACTTTTTAGGGACCAGGAAGGGACACAGTGACTAATAGATCACGGTCATATTAACAGAGGTAGGAGATACTGAAAGAGAATTATATTGGGAAAGGTTAGAGGAGAGGGGAGTGGGACTAAGATGGGGAGAGTAGACAGCTGTTGAGTTCAAATAAAGGGTAATTTATCATCTGTTTAGAGTCACAATTAAAGTCAGAGATCAAATGTTATATAAACCCCTTGGGTCATTGCTTCCAGCTTGAGCCACTCTCATCTTTGTTCCTGCAATGGATCTCTGTTTACTTTGAAGGCAGTCTGCATGTTTGGGGATTGAACTTGAAGAAAGTTGGCAGAGGGAAGGCTACTAACAATTAACTTCTTATTACAGTTAAGATAATTGGAATTGTCTCTAGAGAAAGGCATGCCTGTTGCAGAAAGCTGTTAAATTTAATTTTTCCCCTTCTGTATGTATAGTCTATGCAACATTTTTTATACTTCAGAAAGGGTGATAGATCATAAATAGGAAATGACTTAGCACTATGTATCTTTTGAAGTCGGAATACCAGCATTTGCTATTAGACTGGCTTCATCTGCCCAGCCAGAATGAATCAGAGTTGTTATCTGTAAGCATTTTAAAATTTGCCATGAAATGACAAAAGCAAGGGAGTTCAATACAAAGGTTGGTTATTTTTCCTATGCTTGTGATTCTGAGGTAGAAAATGCTATTTAAAAATTGAAGTTGCATAACATCT
Organism: Chlorocebus sabaeus; assembly: GCF_047675955.1. Lineage (NCBI taxonomy): Eukaryota > Metazoa > Chordata > Mammalia > Primates > Cercopithecidae > Chlorocebus > Chlorocebus sabaeus. The sequence continues at coordinate 35,182,781 of NC_132904.1, forward strand.
TGAATTTTCTGGTGCTAGTTAAGCACATAAATCGTCTTCAATTTTTTTTCATCACAACTTCTGTTTTAGATAAATGAATAAAGATGATCATAGAAATTGAGTTTCTGAATGCTACCAAATATGTCACAGACCAGTAATGAATGGATTTCATTTCTGTTTTCTGTTAAAGAAGCAGGTATGATTCTTGAGATTAGGTTGTAGCTGTGGGCTGTGTTGGTCCGAGCACCAGCCTGGAAATGAAAAGCCACTGATTTTAAAATAATCTTCATATCCTTCCTGAGGAGGAGATTTTCAAAGCCAGAACTAAAATCAGTGGCTTTTCATTTCCAGGCTGGTGCTCGGACCAACACAGCCCACAGCTACAACCTAATCTCAAGAATCATACCTGCTTCTTTAACAGAAAACAGTTATGCACATGTACCCTAGAACTTAAAGTATAATAATAATAATAATTTTTAAAAAAAGGCTTATCAGAAACTCAAAAAAAAAAAAAAAAAGAAAATAATCTTCACCATATCATTCAGCCAGTTGAATGAAGACTTGGTGTTCTCTGTTGTGCATTGGGAATCTACATATTTCTTTCTAATTCACTGTGATACTGAGAGCAATAATAATAGCACAAAGAAAGCCATAACTATTACTAACAGTTATTAAATGTAGCTACTAGGTTACATACTTCAGTAAAAACTTTTTCAAAAAACTAAATTCATAGCTGATAATAACACTAAAATCAACAAAATATGTTTTCAGTAGAAAGGGCTATTGTATTTTGTTTCATTTTGTCTCAAATGCTGTTACACCTAGTAATGTCTAAAGATAATTTATTAACTCATTTTTTCACTCACATCTTCACTGAGCACTGATTAGACCCGCAACAAGACTGTCGACATTATGTAGGCTACAAAGTTGTACCATACTTAGAACTGTTCTTAGTGATCTTAGTCTATTACAGTAGGGAGAATAGTGGAACAGGGGTGAGAATGAGTTCTAGAGTCAGACTACTCAGGTTTGAAGGCTAGTACTTTCATCTTCTAGAAATGTAACCTTTGTGAGACACAGCTTAATTATTATTATTTTAGTTTCTTCATGTGCAAAATGGTACAATAATAGTTTTTAACTCACACAGTTGCTGTGAGAAATAAGCTATCCAATTGAAATGTTTAGAAGTGTTCAGCATAAGATAAATGTTCAATTGCCGTCGCTACCACTATTAATATTGTGGGAGAAAGGTATTAAATAATATAACTAGATAAAATAAGTTAAATGGCCAATGGGAGGAATAGCTGAATTATCAATAAAGGTCAGAAAATATATTTCATTTCTACTGGGAAGAATTGAGAATTAGGACTGGATGAAGATGGTTGCATTTGGATGGAACCTTCACAAATAAATATGATTTAGACATGTGAAAATTAAAGGGGTTGCAGGGTCTAGTTTAAATAGAAACATAGCGGGATGAAAATACAGGGTCACAAACAGGAAATAGTAATTGATCAATTTGGACTATAATATAGGTTAATGGAAATGGAGAAATTGAGCGACTATGTTAAAAAGGCAAGGTGGGTCTATTGCATGAAAATCCTTGAATTGAATCCATTTAAGGAGGCTGAATTTTGCTTTATAGACAATGGGGAGTCATGGAGACCTTTTAAGAAGCAAAGCAATTTGACATAAACATGCTCATTGTTTAGGAATGACTTCATCTGAATGTGTAGCCTAATGACATACAGAATACACTTGGAAGGAAAGAAAAAGCTCAAGGATAATCACTTAGAAGAATTTTAAATGGAGCCTGAGGAGAGACAGTAAGGCAATGAAAGTGACTAAATAGTACTAGTTTACTTTTGTTTATGAAAGCATTTATTTATTATATCTTTAGATCCAAATAAGAGTTTGTAATTGCTTATAATAAAACAGGCAACATGGTAAGACAGGAAAATGTTCATAATGCTCATAGATTAAAACCCAAAAGATGAAGGGATGAAAAAGATGAAAGCTTGAAGGAAGTAGAAAAGAGGTAAAATGAAACCAAAGGGCAAATTAATACAAGTCTCTGGAATACTTCTCATATGATTCCAAAAAGTGAGTCAAAAACGTGGTTCAAAAATTTTTAGTGGCTAAAGCCAAAGAGAATATGATCACTTTCAACAGTCACATATTCCCTAGATAGACACATATCAATTGCCAAGGAAAATCCTACTTTGAGTGACTCAGCAGTATCAAGAGATTTTTATCCTGTCAATTCTTGCACATGAAATAATGGGACCACTGAAACGTGGCTATTAAAAATAATTTAAAAAGAAATTAAAAATGAAACAAGTTGCAAAATTGCACCACCTCAGAAATATACGAAATTTCTAATTTGTAGTCTATATTTCCCAGGTTCATCTGCTCCAGAAAACCCTGCCTTATTACCTTCTCTTTCCCTGGTGTCTCCAAGGTGGGTTAAGTAACTATTGTCTGTGTTTCTATTACCTGCTGTGGATATGTTTATCAGAGCCTTTATTATGTATACATAATCATTGCTATTGATGTTGTTAAGGACAAAGATGGTATATTACTTATCTGTTCTGAGATTTTAGTATCATTTTTGGTATAGAATAGATTTCAATAAATGTTTGAAAATGAAGGAATGAATGAATGACACTCATTCAATCTGATCTGCTTCTTGACAAAAATAGTCTCAAGTCATCTGGGCCTTTCTTTACATGTCTTTACAATGAAAGGCAAACATGTATATACCATTGAAAATACAGATTATTACTAGGGGCTTATTTAGGTGCCAGTAACAGAAATCCAGCCTGAACCGTCTTGGGCAAAGGACTGGATGTATTAAGTACATATGGGAGTACCTCAGTTGAAGGCTTAGGAACTGAACTGTAGGAAAGGTAGGAATTCTGTCAGCCTTCTGTCTAACTAAAGCCAGGCTGAAATACTGCTGGGTCTCTTGGTCCATAGAATCTTCTCTTTTTTTGGTTAACTTTGTTTTCCACGCACACGTACGCGCGTGGACGCGCGCGCACACACACACATACACACACACACAGGCTCTCTTGACCACAGTGGGGAAAACCCAGTCACCAAAGATTGAGAGTATAACATCTTCATCAATTATGTCCCCAAAGAAAAGCTGAGTAAATCCCCAAATCTAGTTTTAAAAATTTTATTAAGAAAGACTAATGGGCTCACCTTGTGTCAAGTAATGCTCCTTATTCAATACTCTATGAATAGTTTTGAATGTCCTATAATAGCGTTTGGATTATATTGTATAATCCAAAATTGTCTTCCACAGAACTACTCCCTGGTGCCAAAAACGTTGGGGGCCACTGTCCTATGGAACAGAATTTCTTCAGTTTTGTATGTGCTGTGCACCTTTTTGGTAATCTAGTAAAGCCTATGTACCCCCTTTCAGAAAATTTTTGAGTAATGTAAAACAAGACTATTATGATTTCAAAGGCATTTGGATTGAACCAAAATATATTTAAAAGTAGTGATATTGTAGTATATGTGCTTCTTTATTAGCGCAATAAATAAGATTTAGTGGGCCGGGCGCAGTGGCTCAAGCCTGGAATCCCAGCACTTTGGGAGGCCGAGACGGGCGGATCATGAGGTCAGGAGATCGAGACCATCCTGGCTAACCCGGTGAAACCCTGTCTCTACTAAAAAATCCAAAAAAAAAAAAAAAAACCACAAAAAACTAGCCGGGCGAGGTGGCGGGCACCTGTAGTTCCAGCTACTCGGGAGGCTGAGGCAGGAGAACGGCGTAAACCCGGGAGGCGGAGCTTGCAGTGAGCTGAGATCCGGCCACTGCACTCCAGCCTGGGCGATGGAGCGAAACTCCGTCTCAAAAAAAAAAAAAAAAAAAAAAAAAAGATTTAGTGGCAGGTCCTAACAACCCAATTACATAATTGCAATAAATGGTGATGACAAACTTATTTTGAGATATTTGCAATGTAAAGTGATATGAAAATATCTGTGGTTTCTACTAGTGACAAAGAGGTACTGGTGATGTTACTACAATGTTTTGCCTAAATGTATAATGTGAGGATATGCTAACGTGCCTTAGAGGTTGGTGAAAATACAAAGATACATATTTTTTTCTCATCCACATTCATAGACAACCAAAATTCTATCCATAACTAGCCTATAGAAGAATGAGGAGCCTTGCTACACGTGAGAGAGACTGTGAAAAAATGGTAATCAAGTACCTGATGTGATTATAGAGACACCGTATCAGAATAGTTAAGAGCATAAAATTTGGCATTAGAAAAATACAGAATTGAATCTCATTTCTATAACTTTGAAATTGTTGTGGATGGAACCAGTACCTTAACTTCCGCAAGGATTTTTTTTTTCACCTACTTAATGATTATACCTTTAACTAAATTCCTAGAGTCATTGTAAGGCTTAAATAAAAGAGTGCATTTGGAGTGATTAGTGAAGGCTTGGCAGGGAAATTTTAGGTTAAAAATAATCATCATGGGTATTGAGAATATTCTCTACCACTTATCCTCTTTGGATATTGACATACTTTGATATATATTGGTAGAAAAAAATCTTTGGTTATCTTCTTGGAAAGAGTGCTAGACTTTTGCACATAAAACCTTTCCTGGAAGGAGATGGAGGAGAATGATATTTCCTTTTCCTGTTAGTTTAGGGTTATAGGCATAAATTCAGTGACATCTTGGAAAGAGTGACTTCTCATATGGATGGCAGATGGGGCTGTCATGTTTCTTAAAATACCAACAGCATAACCAGGAAAGGCTCTATTCTAAGTTTGGGATGTAAGCTCAATCTCTTGGATATGGCAAGCTGTGCCTTCCAGCCTCCTGAAATGATTTCTGCTAGCTAAAATACCACTGAAGTCGCTAAAATTTTAGTTGATTTTGCATCCAACACCTGGCTCTTGGTTGAATTGTTTATACTCGTGGGTTTAATTTTAGATTTAAGCTTCATGTTTTTCTTACTACTCCAGATATTCTTGATTTTCTTACTGAATTTAAAATGTTTATGATTTACCGGCAGAGTATGTAGTTTTAGACCTTATTGTAAATATACAAAATGCTATAGCAGCCCATTAGCATGAACATACTGATTTGCTCTCTGCCTCTTTACCCAAGACATACATTTTTATATGCCTTACCAGTTCCTCTTATATTCAACCTCTTATTCACTGACAAAGCCAGTAAAGATATAGGTAATTAAATGAAGTGGGTGTTATTTTGCTTGGTTAGCTGGCTTTTTGCCAGTTTTTGTTTTTATTTCTTTATCTGTTTGGAAGAGGCCTAAATATACTCCAACAAGGCTGGTGAATCAGATTACAAGGCCTCCTTCTATTCTGTAAAGTCTAAGTCTTAGTGCCATTCATTCGGAGGAATCTCACCTCTTTTTGGCTCTCTGGGGTCTCTATGAATAATGAAAAATATCAAAAGCAGCATTTTCTGCAACATATCTGGGGTCCTTTTACATTTTACCATTCCTCTCTTCACTTGTTCTGTCAGATTGAGATGCAAGGTAACTTTCTTCTTCACTGTTTCATTGTAACAGAGTTTCTTACTCAAGCTGGCCAAAAAGGCTCTAATTTACTTTCCATAGTGGAATTCTTGAACTAAGCATATCAGTTAGACTTTTCCTCATCTCAGCCCCAGCAAGCAGGCATTTATATCACTATTATCACACTTAATACAAACAATATAATTCGTTCCACCAGACTGTGAACACTTTGCAATGAATTTTTATTTATTCATTCAATTAATAAAAATCATTTATTTGTTGAGTACTTATTCTGTATCAGGTGAGTGCTAGGCACAGAGTATATTACTGGTGAATAAAAAGGACAAGCTTCCTACTCTCACAAAATTTAGAATGGAATGGACATTCATTCCATATCCCAACACTTTCCATCAAGTATGGCATAAAGGAGGTAGTAAATGTTATCAGAATAGTGCAAAATTAAATTTGTAGTTAACAACCACTGTTAAAATAAATGATAAAATGTACCATTATTTAGTTATAATAAATAGAAGCTATCCTAAGAATGACACTTTTTAATAAGAAAAAGTGAAAGACAGGCGAAGTGTTCTGAGAAAACCTTTCTCAGGCAAAGCAAGATTTAATTTTGGTGAAGGCTGTGGTATTACCAATGAGTTTTGAGAGAGCAATGCATCATTTCTAAAACTTTCCAATGCTGACCTAAGAAAACCCTGCCTGCAGGTATTTCAGGCACTGGAAACTTTCAGTGCTAACAATTATATTCAGATGGTTGCTCATCAACAGACACTGGCATCTTGTTATAATGGAGTATATTTCCTCTGCTTGAATAGATTTCCATGCTCCATTCATTTGTTAGTTTTATTCATAAAACTCCAGTCTGCATTGACTTGCTTCTATTTCATTATCTTTGAAATAACAACCTGTAAGCAAAGATACCACAGGGTGGATATTCCTAATACAGCACATTATAAGAAATGCACTGAATGTATGATATGACTAGGAATTTGTTTATTTTGCATTTAAGTCCAAAATGAGGAGAGAAGAAATCTTAGTATGTATTTAGTTAGGTCAAGGGAAAAAAAAGCAATTCATATTGCAGGGCATAGAAGCTGGTAGCTTGGGAGACAAAGAGAAAGGGGAGTGAAGATTAAGGAATGGGATCATGTATGGGAAAAGGAGGCTATTTAAAACAGACAACCATTCTGAATTAAGTGGACTAACTGAGTAAGATGGTTTGCATTATTTTATGGTCAGTTAAAGGAACAGTTTAGGAGGTCTTTTAACAGTACTGCAAGTCATTGACTCTGAGGGACTTCATGCAAATCACTTGACATCTCTGGACATTAGTTTTCTCATCTACCTGCTATGGGAATAGGGGGTAGTTTCTAAGGTCTTTTGTTACTCAGAAGTCTTCAAGTTTTTCACAGGACCCAAGGGAATTACTTACTTTGGCTACTATATGTTTTATTTTTTTTTATTTTTATTTATTTATTTTATTTTTTTATTATTATACTTTGAGTTCTAGGGTACATGTGCATAACGTGCAGGTTTGATACATATGTATACTTGTGCCATGTTGCTGTGCTGCACCCATCAACTCGTCAGCACCCATCAACTCGTCATTTACATCAGGTATAACTCCCAGTGCAATCCCTCCCCCCTCCCCCCTCCCCATGATAGGCCCCGGTGTGTGATGTTCCCCTTTCCAAGTCCAAGTGATCTCATTGTTCATTTCCCACCTATGAGTGAGAACATGTGGTGTTTGGTTTTCTGTTCTTGTGATAGTTTGCTAAGAATGATGGTTTCCAGCTGCATCCATGTCCCTACAAAGGACACAAACTCATCCTTTTTTATGGCTGCATAGTCTTCCATGGTGTATATGTGCCACATTTTCTTAATCCAGTCTGTCACTGATGGACATTTGGGTTGATTCCAAGTCTTTGCTATTGTGAATAGTGCCGCAATAAACATACGTGTGCATGTGTCTTTATAGCAGCATGATTTAGAATCCTTTGGGTATACACCCAGTAATGGGATGGCTGGGTCATATGGTACATCTAATTCTAGATCCTTGAGGAATCGCCATACTGTTTTCCATAATGGTTGAACTAGTTTACAATCCCACCAACAGTGTAAAAGTGTTCCTATTTCTCCACATCCTCTCCAGCACCTGTTGTTTCCTGACTTTTTAATGATCGCCATTCTAACTGGTGTGAGATGGTATCATTGTGGTTTTGATTTGCATTTCTCTGATGGCCAGTGATGATGAGCATTTTTTCATGTGTCTGTTGGCTGTATGAATGTCTTCTTTTGAGAAATGTCTGTTCATATCCTTTGCCCACTTTTTGATGGGGTTGTTTGTTTTTTTCTTGTAAATTTGTTTGAGTTCTTTGTAGGTTCTGGATATTAGCCCTTTGTCAGATGAGTAGATTGCAAAAATTTTCTCCCATTCTGTAGGTTGCCTGTTCACTCTGATGGTAGTTTCTTTTGCTGTGCAGAAGCTCTTTAGTTTAATGAGATCCCATTTGTCAATTTTGGCTTTTGCTGCCGTTGCTTTTGGTGTTTTAGACATGAAGTCTTTGCCCATGCCTATGTCCTGAATGGTACTACCTAGGTTTTCCTCTAGGATTTTTATAGTATTAGGTCTAACATTTAAGTCTCTAATCCATCTTGAATTAATTTTCGTATAAGGAGTAAGGAAAGGATCCAGTTTCAGCTTTCTACTTATGGCTAGCCAATTTTCCCGGCACCATTTATTAAATAGGGAATCCTTTCCCCATTTCTTGTTTCTCTCAGGTTTGTCAAAGATCAGATGGCTGTAGATGTGTGGTATTATTTCTGAGGACTCTGTTCTGTTCCATTGGTCTATATCTCTGTTTTGGTACCAGTACCATGCTGTTTTGGTTACTGTAGCCTTGTAGTATAGTTTGAAGTCAGGTAGCGTGATGCCTCCAGCTTTGTTCTTTTGACTTAGGATTGTCTTGGAGATGCGGGGTCTTTTTTGGTTCCATATGAACTTTAAAGCAGTTTTTTCCAATTCTGTGAAGAAGCTCATTGGTAGCTTGATGGGGATGGCATTGAATCTATAAATAACCTTGGGCAGTATGGCCATTTCACGATATTGATTATTCCTATCCATGAACATGGTATGTTCTTCTATTCGTTTGTGTCCTCTTTTATTTCACTGAGCAGTGGTTTGTAGTTCTCCTTGAAGAGGTCCTTTACATCCCTTGTAAGTTGGATTCCTAGGTATTTTATTCTCTTTGAAGCAATTGTGAATGGAAGTTCATTCCTGATTTGGCTCTCTGTTTGTCTGTTACTGGTGTATAAGAATGCTTGTGATTTTTGCACATTAATTTTGTATCCTGAGACTTTGCTGAAGTTGCTTATCAGCTTAAGGAGATTTTGGGCTGAGACAATGGGGTTTTCTAAATATACAATCATGTCATCTGCAAACAGGGACAATTTGACTTCTTCTTTTCCTAACTGAATCCCCTTGATTTCTTTCTCTTGCCTGATTGCCCTAGCCAGAACTTCCAACACTATGTTGAATAGGAGTGGTGAGAGAGGGCATCCCTGTCTTGTGCCAGTTTTCAAAGGGAATTTTTCCAGTTTTTGCCCATTCAGTATGATATTGGCTGTGGGTTTGTCATAAATAGCTCTTATTATTTTGAGGTAGGTTCCATCAATACCGAATTTATTGAGTGTTTTTAGCATGAAGGGCTGTTGAATTTTGTCAAAAGCCTTTTCTGCATCTATTGAGATAATCATATGGTTCTTGTCTTTGGTTCTGTTTATATGCTGGATTATGTTTATTGATTTGCATATGTTGAACCAGCCTTGCATCCCAGGGATGAAGCCCACTTGATCACGGTGGATAAGCTTTTTGATGTGTTGCTGAATCCGGTTTGCCAGTATTTTATTGAGGATTTTTGCATCGATGTTCATCAGGGATATTGGTGTAAAATTCTCTTTTCTTGTTGTGTCTCTGCCAGGCTTTGGTATCAGGATGATGTTGGCCTCATAAAATGAGTTAGGGAGGATTCCCTCTTTTTCTATTGTTTGGAATAGTTTCAGAAGGGATGGTACCAGCGCCTACTTGTACCTCTGGTAGAATTCGGCTGTGAATCCATCTGGTCCTGGACTTTTTTTGGTTGGTGGCTATTAATTATTGCCTCAATTTCAGAGCCTGCTATTGGTCTATTCAGGGATTCAACTTCTTCCTGGTTTAGTCTTGGAAGAGTATAAGTGTCCAGGAAATTATCCATTTCTTCTAGATTTTCCAGTTTATTTGCATAGAGGTGTTTATATTATTCTCTGATGGTAGTTTGTATTTCTGTTGGGTCAGTGGTGATATCCCCTTTATCATTTTTTATTGCGTCAATTTGATTCTTCTCTCTTTTCTTCTTTATTAGTCTTCCTAGCGGTCTGTCAATTTTGTTGATCTTTTCAAAAAACCAACTCCTGGATTCATTGATTTTTTGGAGGGTTTTTTGTGTCTCTATCTCCTTCAGTTCTGCTCTGATCTTAGTTATTTCTTGCCTTCTGCTAGCTTTCGAATGTGTTTGCTCTTGCTTCTCTAGTTCTTTTAACTGCGATGTTAGAGTGTCAATTTTAGATCTTTCCTGCTTTCTCTTGTGTGCATTTAGTGCTATAAATTTCCCTCTACACACTGCTTTAAATGTGTCCCAGAGATTCTGGTATGTTGTATCTTTGTTCTCATTGGTTTCAAAGAACATCTTTATTTCTGCCTTCATTTCGTTATGTACCCAGTAGTCATTCAGGAGCAGGTTGTTCAGTTTCCATGTAGTTGAGCGGTTTTGATTGAGTTTCTTAGTCCTGAGTTCTAATTTGATTGCACTGTGGTCTGAGAGACAGTTTGTTATAATTTCTGTTCTTGTACATTTGCTGAGGAGTGCTTTACTTCCAACTATGTGGTCAATTTTGGAGTAAGTGCGATGTGGTGCTGAGAAGAATGTATATTCTGTTGATTTGGAGAGGTCTATAGATGTCTATTAGGTCTGCATGCTGCAGAGATGAGTTCAATTCCTGGATATCCTTGTTAACTTTCTGTCTCGTGGATCTGTCTAATGTTGACAGTGGAGTGTTGAAGTCTCCCATGATTATTGTATGGGAGTCTAAGTCTCTTTGTAAGTCTCTAAGGACTTGCTTTATGAATCTGGGTGCTCCTGTATTGGGTGCATATATATTTAGGAAAGTTAGCTCTTCCTGTTGAATTGATCCCTTTACCATTATGTAATGGCCTTCTTTGTCTCTTTTGATCTTTGATGGTTTAAAGTCTGTTTTATCAGAGACTAGTGTTGCAACCCTGCTTTTTTTTGTTCTCCATTTGCTTGGTAAATCTTCCTCCATCCCTTTATTTTGAGCCTATGTATGTCTCTGCATGTGAGATGGGTCTCCTGAATACAGCAGACTGATGGGTCTTGCCTCTTTATCCAGTTTGCCAGTCTGTGTCTTTTAATTGGAGCATTTAGTCCATTTACATTTAAGGTTAAGATTGTTATGTGTGAACTTGATCCTGCCATTATGATATTAACTGGTTATTTTGCTCGTTAGTTGATGCAGTTTCTTCCTAGCCTTGACGGTCTTTACATTTTGGCATGTTTTTCCAATGGCTGGTACCAGTTGTTCCTTTCCATGTTTAGTGCTTCCTTCAGGATCTCTTGTAAGGCAGGCCTAGTGGTGACAAAGTCTCTAAGCATTTGCTTATCTGTAAAGGATTTTATTTCTCCTTCACTTATGAAACTTAGTTTGGCTGGATATGAAATTCTGGGTTTAAAATTCTTTTCTTTAAGAATGTTGAATATTGGCCCCCACTCTCTTCTGGCTTGGAGAGTTTCTGCCGAGAGATCTGCTGTTAGTCTGATGGGCTTCCCTTTGTGGGTAACCCGACCTTTCTCTCTGGCTGCCCTTAAGATTTTTTCCTTCATTTCAACTTTGGTGAATCTGGCAATTATGTGTCTTGGAGTTGCTCTTCTCGAGGAGTATCTTTGTGGTGTTCTCTGTATTTCCTGGATTTGAATGTTGGCCTGCCCTACTAGGTTGGGGAAGTTCTCCTGGATGATATCCTGAAGAGTGTTTTCCAACTTGCTTCCATTTTTCCCCTCACTTTCAGGCACCCCAATCAGACGTAGATTTGGTCTTTTTACATAATCCCATACTTCTTGCAGGGTTTGTTCATTTCTTTTTCTTCTTTTTTCTTTTGGTTTCTCTTCTCGCTTCATTTCATTCATTTGATCCTCAATCGCTGATACTCTTTCTTCCAGTTGATCGAGTCGGTTACTGAAGGTTGTGCATTTGTCACGTATTTCTCGTGTCATGGTTTTCATCTCTTTCATTTCGTTTATGAGCTTCTCTGCATTAATTACTCTAGCCATCAATTCTTCCACTTTTTTTTCAAGATTTTTAGTTTCTTTGCGCTGGGTACGTAATTCCTCCTTTAGCTCTGAGAAGTTTGATGGACTGAAGCCTTCTTCTCTCATCTCGTCAAAGTCATTCTCTGTCCAGCTTTGATCCGTTGCTGGCGATGAGCTGCGCTGCTTTGCCGGGGGAGATGCGCTCTTATTTTTTGAATTTCCAGCTTTTCTGCTCTGCTTTTCCCCCATCTTTGTGGTTTTATCTGCCTCTGGTCTTTGATGATGGTGATGTAGTGATGGGGTTTTGGTGTAGGTGTCCTTCCTGTTTGATAGTTTTCCTTCTAACAGTCAGGACCCTCAGCTGTAGGTCTGTTGGAGATTGCTTGAGGTCCAGTCCAGACCCAGTTTGCCTGTGTATCAGCAGCAGAGGCTGCAGAAGATAGAATATTGCTGAACAGCGAGTGTACCTGTCTGATTCTTGCTTTGGAAGCTTCCTCTCAGGGGTGTACTCCACCCTGTGAGGTGTGGGGTTTCAGACTGCCCCTAGTGGGAGATGTCTCCCAGTTAGGCTACTCAGGGGTCAGGGACCCACTTGAGCAGGCAGTCTGTCCCTTCTCAGATCTCAACCTCCGTGTTGGGAGATCCACTGCTCTCTTCAAAGCTGTCAGACAGAGTCGTTTGCATCTGCAGAGGTTTCTGCTGCGTTTGTTATTGTTTACTGTGCCCTGTCCCCAGAGGTGGAGTCTACAGAAACAGGCAGGTTTCCTTGAGCTGCTGTGAGCTCCATCCAGTTTGAGCTTCCCAGAGGCTTTGTTTACCTACTTAAGCCTGAGCAATGGCGGGCCCCCCTCCCCCAGCCTCCCTGCGCCTTGCCTGTAGATCACAGACGGCTGTGCTAGCAATGAGGGACGCTCCGTGGGCGTGGGACCCTCCTGGCCAGGTGTGGGATATAATCTCCTGGTGTGCCTGTTTCCTTAAAGCGCAGTAATAGGGTGGGAGTTACCCGATTTTCCAGGTGTTGTGTGTCTCAGTTCCCCTGGCTAGGAAAAGAAATTCCCTTCCCCCTTGCGCTTTCCAGGTGAGGCGATGCCTCGCCCTGCTTTAGCTCTCGCTGGTCGGGCTGCAGCAGCTGACCAGCACTGATTTTCCGGCACTCCCTAGTGAGATGAACCCAGTACCTCAGTTGAAAATGCAGAAATCACCGGTCTTCTGTATCACTCGTGCTGGGAGTTGGAGACTGGAGCTGTTCCTATTCAGCCATCTTGCTCCGCCCCCCTACTATATGTTTTAAATAATAAAACCCATATATTAGATTAAAAACATGACATATCCCTGTTGGTTTTAAATGAATGACACTGCATTTCTTAATGCTTTTGTTCTACATTTTTAGTTTTGGATAGTAAACAACTCTGTCCAGAGCTTTGCAGCAGGCATGAGCATTATGAAATCTTTGCATCAGTCAGAAATCAGAGCCACTGTAAATTTTATGGAAATCAGGGGTTTCTATTAGAAATAAAAATTTTATTAGAAATTAGATTTACGCAAATGTAGGAGAAAATGAGGAAGTGAAAGTCTGAAAAGTGAAAGCGGGTTACGGTAGTAGTGGCTAATCAGTCTCATACACTAGGGTGAGTGGACAGGACAGAGCCAATGTGGACAGGGACAGCAAAGGGGGGACTTCTGAAGGATCTGTGGAGATTGCTGCCTTGGAAGAAGCTGTTGCCCCTACAGAGGTAAAGCTACCCTTTTGTGGATCTACTGCCAAGTCTCTGGTGTAGGGCTGGGGATTGCTGTTGGCCATCAGAGCCTATAGTCAGGCACTAGCTGAATTTGGAGCAGAGGAGAACCTAGATAAGTTTGGATTTGCTGGGTACCTCTTCATCTGTCCTTATGGTGTTCACCTTTACCATGTCTGACTGCAACGACTTTCAGTCAAGTAATGTCTCAGCTTCACTTCTGCTTTCCAAACCACATACAGGTTTCCCTTTCGGCCAACTCTGACCTGGAACCATATGGTTGACATAGCACATAGGGATAGAAAGAAAGTGACTTGATACCAAATATATTTCATTTAAGTCTCCCTGATACCAAATTTAAAGTACATATGGTATTGGATACTGCTTTTAAGCCTTTTCAAGTAGAGGGCTCTAAGCTAAGATAGATTTCTGAAAGCACCATCAAACCTATAAGAAGACAGATAAATAAAGACACAATCTGTAATTTGCACATCACATTACAGTGTACAAAATGTTTTAGTTTTTCTTAGGGTTGTATATGGTTTATCATATATGGTTTTACAATTACCCTGAGAAATGATTAAACCAGGAGTTATTAATCCTTATGATTAAAAAAAATGGCTAAAGTCTAAATAAGTGGCACACGGTAGGAGCCAAGGATGAAGTTGGTTGATCTTAGAATATGCTGAGTAGGGAATCATTTACATGATTCAAAGGATTCCAAAAGTATGTCTCACTTCAAGCATCTTCCCATTATTTTGTTTTGACTACAAAAATTTGATTAATGATGTGCTTCTTTGGATTGTGTATAATAGTATTATTATTAGTATTTCATTCCATTCCATGTATAGCCATTTTGGAGTTTACAATGAACTTTCAAATCTTTTATCTCATTTTGTCTTCAGAAAATATTCCTCTGGTAGATTTCTACCACCTCCATTTTGCAAATAAAAAAGTCTCAGAAAGACCAAGTAACTGCTTCATTCTCATGACAGTTTGACTAGTTGAAGCAGTACTCAACCCACCAGATAATTTCACTTCAAGTTTGTAGCTCTTTCTAATCTCTTCACTGTTATTGTTAGTCAGAAGACACTAAAGCTAATTTGCATGCATGGATTTATGAATGAGAACATACTTTAATGTAGAGGTGTTAAATAAATATTTTACTAAGGCAGGCTCAGAACAGAGAAATATATACTTAATACATCAGCATCAGAGGAGACCCTCAGAAACAGTTATGACTCCAGCGTCTAAGGAGAGAGTTGGCATTTGTGGGAGGTAAAGGGTACAGACGCCTTGGGAATGGCAATACTTCACCAACCTCCAAGCAGAAGATGCTGAGCAGTAAACTGGGAAAATGCCATATTTTCTCTGGGAAAATGAGAATGTGGGTAGATAGACAGTAAAATAACAAATACCATATCTTGTTTCCATTAGTATCATCCTTTCGGAACATTGATGGTGGATAGATGGTCATGAGTGTTCCTGGAAGCCCTTGAGAATAGATGCTTTGAAAAATATCTCATACTGTTTATTTCATAGTATGTATTTGAAATGGTCTGAGAAAATAAGACTACCTGATGATGTTTATTTGACAACTTATTGTTTTAACTTATACAATTACTGTTTCAGGTATACCTCAGAGCTCTCTATGGTACAGTAGAAATAGACTTGCACAAGAAAGGATTGTGATCTGGTAAAATGTCAGTGGTTTCATGTATTCTTAGATCTCTTCTCTGTTCCATTTTTTACATTTTTGTCATTACATTCTTGATCCACCAGGAGAGTTTATACTTCTCATCTCTGAAAATCTGGGATATGGAGGTTCAGAGATCTTGGTTCCACTAAAGGAACCCTCTTGCCAGGGGACAGGGGAGATTTCATTGAACTGTAAGTTATGGATGCTGCCTGAGAATTTTGGACTCTTTGTGAGTAGGGACCACCCGCAGGTGAGAAGAGTTACCATCTTGACCAAGACAGTTGATCTTGATCAACACCAGAGATATTCTTTGTTTTATACCTTGAGGCAGAGAAGAATATGTATGAAACACATGATCTACTTGGTATTCCTTTGTACAATTATGACTGTAAATTACGTGAAATTCTAGCCTGAGATGTGTATGATTACTAGCCCTATTAGACCCCTTAAAATGAGGGATTAGGTGACAGCTAGTAAACTATAAGACCTACAGGGGTAAAGGAATTTAGAATGGATAACAAAGGACAAAGAAGGAAATTTAGAATGGTTAGGAGAAGGGAGAGATGGTTACCAGTTGCAGCCCCAGAGCAAAGTGTAGTAATGGAGGATGTTGTTCATCCTACTAACTTCTCTTTAGTTTCCTTTTATGAAGAGAGGGTTAAGGGGAAAATGGAGGAGCTACTTTAAAACTGTATGGAGGGCCGGGCGCGGTGGCTCACGCCTGTAATCCCAGCACTTTGGGAGGCCGAGGCGGGCGGATCACAAGGTCAGGAGATCGAGACCATGGTGAAACCTCGTCTCTTCTAAAAATAGAAAAAATTAGCCGGGCGCAGTGGCGGGCGCCTGTAGTCCCAGCTACTCGGGAGGCTGAGGCAGGAGAATGGCGTGAACCCGGGAGGCGGAGCTTGCAGTGAGCCGAGATTGCGCCACTGCACTCCAGCCTGGGCGACAGAGCGAGACTCCGTCTCAAAAAAAAAAAACAAAAAAACAAAAAAAAAAACTGTATGGAGAAGTAGATCTGTGCAGAGCAAGGGATGCACTATGGCAGCAACAGAGTTTTGCTGCTCAATTATCACTTTAGGACAGAAGATCCTATGAGGAGTATAGCAGCCTCCAGCTGCATTGTTATTGGAATCCACTGCATTGTTCACACCACAGCCTTGATCCCCCATGCAGTGACTAGCACAGCAGGGGTACTAGACTTTGGCCATTTTTGCTAAATGCAGGACTCCTTTAACATGCAATTTCTTCTCTGGGTTCGTCATTGAGCTGATAGAGACTTTCTCAGAACTACAATGCAGTATGAGACTTTCCACAGCATTCTCCTTCTTTTCCCTGTCCCTTTACAGGTATCAGAACTGCATCTATCTGAAGGCAATCCCTTCTACTCTTGGTCCATCTCTCCTTTATTTTTCACTGGCTTTTCCCTACTAAATCTCTTTCGTGTATAATTCCATCTTGGCATTTTCTTTCTGAAGGAACTTAATTGACCCAAGGATGAAGCTTCATTTTTTTTCCATTCTTAAAGGCCTTTTTATTGAGATGGCATCCTTTTACGTCAGAAGCTGTAGTAGCAAAAAAAAAAAAAAAAAGGCAACGTGGTTGAAAGGTGACCATGATACAGTGCTATTGATAGATCTGGCCTCTGTAACTATTTTGCTCCACTGGCTGCTCAAAAGTGTTTCTGGTTCCTAGTACATTAAAACCAGAGGAATGTCCAGACAGAATTTGCTCCTCCTCCAACTGCTGGCAACATATGCACTTGACTCAGTACCAATCTGTTTTGGTTCATCTGTTTATCCTCACTTTTGAATTTGAGTCACTCCTCCAAATGATATGGCACATTTCTGAAATTCCAGGGTTTTTTTTCCCACTTTCCTTTAATAACCATAGTCTCTCTTTCAGCTGACCCATTTTCATACACAGGCCTTTACAAAACTTTAATATCCATCTCTTTCTTTTAGGCAAGTTTTGGCCACCAGAAATCACCCAAAGACTCCTTTGACACTGTCCCAAACCAATCCTTTAGTTTGTCTTGTTTTAGCTAAGTTACAATATTTATCTATAACATGCATAGTTACAACTACAGATAGCATATAGTATTTGGTGCTTGTAGTTCCTTTACATTTTGAGATGAATTATGAATTATCTCTACAAAAGTCATTCTTGGTCTCATAAACAGAATATAGCTATGTGATAATTTAAATCTTCATTTCATATTAATGAAGAAAACCCACCGAGTCTGAACAATGGTTTTAAAAGACCCAGGGAACCCTATTAAAAAAAAAAAGAAAAACAACTTATTTTATTCCATGCATTGTTCTGATGTAACAATCTAGTATTATAATAATTGTTAAGTAGACATTTGACGAACTCACTTATTTGAAATACTAGGTCTTATTAATCTGATAGGCTTAATGATCTTAGAAAATAAAATGTACATTGCTGCCCCTAGTTTTCCTACCAAAAACACTTCAAATGTGGTTTTGTCCATAAGCATAGTGCTGATAGGTAGTATAAGAAGTATAAGTACCTTCTTTTCATTTGCTGGGAAAGCCCAGCTTCCAACATGACAGTAACTATAAGATTGAGAGAGATCAACACTGATTTTATTAAAATACTGCCTGTCACTGTGTCCAGGCTCCACTATTTTCTCCACATCTGAAATTGTCTGGATGACCATAAAACCTAATAAAATTTTGGTGATAGTAATGAATACAAAGATGGTGAATAAATAATTTATGTAATTGTGAATTCAACTCCTAACTTTCTGCTGGTGCTTATAAGGAGTAGGGGCAGACAATTCAGTACCCTGTTTTTCTGATATTGATTGAAAAGTTAGATTCTCCTGGCTGTCTTGTTTAGACTGTTCATGTCAAAAAACTAATTCACTGCTAGTTTTCCTCCTGTTTTAACCTCTTCCCCACTTAATTGAATCTCATTTTCATGTATACATGGTGACACCCAGGTGCTTCTTCTGATTAAATTTGCCTGTGAAATCCTATCTAGTATCTACTATACAAACTTCTATTTATGAAACACACCAGTGTGTTCAATATTAAATACTTAGTAGATAAATTTTTTCAGTAGAACCAGTATTTTTATTTCAGTAAAAAACTTCAAACTGATTGTCAGCATTGGCATCTCCAGTAGTGTAGATTAGAAGCCTTGACCATACTGAGGCATAACTTAACTCACAGTGCTTGGAATATTTTAAAAAATATCTCATGTTTAATAAATGGGTTTGATATTCTGAGTCTGGCTGTGATCGATATTAAAGTGGACACAGCTAGGAGATATGGTTCAGTCACTGACTGAAATATTTTTCATTTATTTGAGGTAAAGGAATAAATTATGTTGGACTTTAAGCCCCTTGAGAATGGGAAATTTTTTCTTGTTGTTTTAGCACAATAACATGCTCAATAAATGTTTACTAAATGAATACATGATAGACTAATAAAGAGAACAATTTGGGGCTAACTGACATAGAATAGATGATTTCTTACCATAAAGTCCTGATAAGAAGGAATAAGAAATTGCTAGAAAGCATGGGAATGTATGCCATATATTGAAAAGTGACTTTTAAAATGACTTTGATTAAGTCATGACTTATATTGTGATATTGTGGTGTCCAAGATACAGCCTTGGCATAAAAAGGTTGCCTTTTGCCTTTGACTAAAACCAGGTTTCTGTTTCCTAATTTCTGAGACTAGTCCTCAGGCATCATTCTCTGACTTCTTCCAGAAAACAATATATTTTTGTTTTTTGGTAAATTCTAAGCATCACTTTAGGTCCCCTTAGCATCAGTCTTCTCTAAGATATGCCTTTGACGTGACAGATTTTGCTGGTCAGCAGCTGGGACATATCCAGAATCGACCTTGCACGCATATACATTTTATCTTTATTTAATTCCTGTGTGACTCTGGACACTCCCCCATCAGCAGATGTTATCTGAGCATGCAAAGGCTCCTGATATAAGGAGCAGAAATCATGTGGGTATTTGCACTCTTACTCCTTCCTTGTATTTCCAGCCTTTTCTAAATGCAGGCCCTGATGTCTTCAAATGGCAGCTACCAATTCCAGTTGCTCAGTCAAAGTGGAGAGTATATTATTAACTTATAATACTAATGAATAAGTGGACCCTAAATTAGCCTTGCTATAAAAACTTTATATAAAGTTCGATAAGCTGAATTGTTCAGGTCAGCTTTAGAGTGATTCTGTAGTTACTGAGATGCAACCTTCCCTGTTTTCATAGCCTGAATGAAATGTGTCTTTCTTGTTTTTCTGATTTTGCTCCAGTTCATAAAGTCTTGAATTTTTCCCTGAAGAATACATTTGACTGGGACTTTGACAATCTCTCCAGCCATAATCAGCTTCTCTTCTTCGGGATGGTTGCTAGGTAGACTAGTGATTTCTATTAACTTTTTAAGTATGGGTCATGAGACACCTATAGAATCAACTAGATTGATTAATAAAAGTACATGTTTCAGAATCCAATTTTAGACTTCTGAAATTATAATACCCATATAGAGTATCCTAGATTTTGGAAATTAAAATTTCATAATTTGAAAAAGTCTGAGAAAACACTACACTGAATTGTGAGAAATATTACTAGAGCTTGTACATCTGCCATTGAAGGTTGTACTCAAATTGAGATGTAATTATGTTAATAATAGCTTTATTGAGATATAATTTACTTAACATAAAGTTCCCTCTTTTAAACATATAATTCAGTGATCTAATTATATTCAAGTTGTGATCTTGAGGTTTTTTGTTTTTGTTTTCCTTTTTATCTTTTTATTTTTAGTTGACACGTAGTAATTGTACATATTGTTGAGATGCATAGTGATTTCTGTCTCTGTGTGTGTGTGTGTGTGTGTGTGTGATTCTGTCACCAAGGGTGGAGTGCAGTGGTGCAATTATAGCTCACTGCAGTCTATAACTCAGGGGCTCAAATGAATCTCCTGCCTCAGACTCTCAAGTAGCTGGGACTACTTGTGTGTGTGTGTCATCAAGGCTACTAATTAAAACAAAATTTTTTTTTCGTAGAGATGGAATCTCACTATGTTGCCCAGGCTAGTCTTGAACTCCTGAGCTCAAGTTATCTTCCCACTCTGGCCTCCCAAACACTAAGATCACAAGCAAGAGCTACTGCAGCTGACTCAGAGTGATGTTTTAATACATATATACAAAGCATAACAATCAAATCAAGGTAATTAGTACATATATCATCTTGAAAATTTATCATTTTTTTGTGCTATAAGCATTCAAAATTATTTTTCAATAATTCACTGTCCTGGAGACTCCTACTATAGTACCTAGTCTGTAATATTAGACTTCTTTAAATTTGGTGAATGAATTTACCATATCTCTGAACATTCTTAATTAGACTGTTAATTACCTACCTTGGAATCAAAGTCTACTGCTTGGAGTATTTCTTTGAGACAGCATAACAGACTTGTTTCTTCTCAACCAGGTTTCTTCTATAGAACTAGTAGGCCTCGCAGGCAAACCCACTTAGAATACAAATCCTCCTTGACTTACAATGAGGTTATGTCCCAATAAACCCATCATAAATTGAAAATATTATTAACTTGAAAATGGATTTAATACACCTAACTTTGGAACATTGTAGCTTAGCCTAGTCTGCCTTAAATGTGCTCAGGACACCTACATTAGCCTACAGATGGGCAAAGTCATCTAACACAAAGTCTATTTTATAATGAAGTGTTAGCTATCTCCTGTAATTTATCAAATCCTGTACTAATAGTGAAAAGCAGAATGATTGTATGGGTACTCAAAGTACAGTTTCTACTGAATGTATGTAGCTTACCCACCATTGCAATGTCAATAAATTGTAAGTCAAACAATCAGAAGTTGGGAGCCATCTGTATTCCACACAAGATTGTTTGGAGACAGCCTTGTCTAGAATGACAGATAAATGTTGGAGAGAGTGCATCATTAGTTTGGGTAGAAATGATGGGACCATATTAATAAAATGAGGAACTGACGTTTACATTGGGTTTGGTAGAAAATAGAGATCCATTATGAATTCAACTAAATAATATGAAGAAATATATTGTGGGTATTTGTGTAAAATTGGTCTGGTAAGGGTATATAGATAGATCAGACAGAAATGAACCTAATATCAGAAGAACCCAAATGAAGGATATGGAACTGAACCAGGAGTTAGGTGATGAAGGCTGAGTTCGAGTATTATCAGTCAGAATGAGAGAAAATATTGCTAATATCTATTGCTTAAATGGGGCTAAAATAGTTAAACTGCATAATAGCATGGCCTGGTGGTGGAGAAGCTGGTGATGCTGCTGAATGGCAGCAAAGTTGAAAGTGGAGCTGATAAAGATGAATGAAAGCCCTAAGTCTTGTACCTCACAGCTGAGCCCAAGCTGCCATTGTCATTTCTCAACTACAAAATATGATCGATGCTATGATGGAGAAATAGAAGAGGGTGGTTATCAGATGTTGTTGGGAGGTGATATATTGAGGTGCAAGGACATACTGCTTATATGTTTGAGCAAATAATATCATTTCTGGAAAGCAACAAGATAGATAGTGCTAGCAAGCATCCACATGATGAGTCATATTAGGTACTTATTTATACAATATTTCTTTCAGGGCACATTCTCTCCAAAACAATGAGTTTCAACTTCCTCATCACATTTCATCCTCATTCCTTTCTTTGTCAACTTTCTTTCCAGTAGAGAATTATGGGAAAAAATTATAATTTATTTTTAAAAATATGTCTGTATTAATCAGGATGTTTTTGGTGAAAGATAACCCCCAAAATTTTTTGGTCAAAACTAATACTGCTCAGTATTTGATTCTGCATTTCTTGAACATGAAAACCACACGACAAGTTTTAGACAACAGAGCCCAAACAGAAGCGATCTGTGTAACATATAGCCCAAAGCCTTTAAGAACAAGGTGTTACCTCCAGGTGTTTCCCTTTAGTGGTAACCTTGCAGGCCACATGTTGAATCAGCCTGGATCCTTGAATCACTGCATGGAGGAGAGCTTTCCTAGAGAGTTGTCTAATCCAAATCAGATTTTATGTGATCCAGAAATAAATCTTTGTTCTGTTAAGCCACTAAGTTTTTACTGTTTACTTGTTAACATAATCTTGCTTGTGCATCTTGCCTGGTATTGTAAGTTGGCATGGCTTTTGCACAAAAGCACATAGCCTAAAACTACAGGGGTAACTGACTTCAGAAATAGCTAGACTTAAGTGATTACTTACTTTTGGTTTGAATTCCTCTGTGTTGTCTTCATTCCTAAACAGTCCCTCTCTCTCTCTCTCTCTCTCTCTCTCTGAAGTATCTCAGGCTCCTTACTCAGCAGTCTGGTTAAAAAATGTGGGGGAGGGTACTTTTTAAATTCCGGTAGTTTTCTCACTCTGAGCAAATCAAGTAAACAAACAAATCTGAAATTGAATGTCATTTTATTGGCCTGGATCATTTATTTACCTCTCTATCCATGAATATAAATTGTGACTATGCATTTAATATGTTAGGATTGGCCTGACCATGGGTCAAGAGGTATGGTGAGTTCCACCCAAATAATACAAACTAACAAGGAGTGAGGAGCACTTCTCCAAAATGAAATAGAGTCATGGGATATTAATGCGGGGGGGGGGGGGGGGGCAAACATGTTCATATTAATTTATATGTTAGTATAGAGACTAACTCCTTATAATTCTAGGCAATATTGTAGAAGAATGCCATACAGAAGGTTTCCTGAGTGAATATTTCCCAATGGAATGATATCTTTTACTTTTTAATATCCAAAACTCATGGATCCTATAAAAATATCAATGCAACATTTTTTCAGCCTATGTTTACATCAAAAACTGTATATTTTTGTCCCCAGACACAATATAACATTTCAAACAAAATGATGTTTAGGAAAAGTCTTGAGTTGTATTCCAAAACACAATTAGTAGAATGTCAAAATCATGATAGATGTTCGAAAACTATAAAGTATGATGTCAACAAACAAGATATGTAACTAGGATATGTCTGATGCTAAGAAGACATCACAGTGTCACACTCAAGGTGAGCCACTCTCTGCCACTGGGCAGTTGTTCTGAGTAGCTTTCATATTGTTGCAAGGATTTTTACCAAGAATAGTACAACGTGAGTCCCCAAACACAAGAAATTATTTGTGAAAATTGTGGGGAAGTAAGCAAAGCAAATGAAGTAATTGCAATGGAAATAAAAATGTTACTGCATAAAATGTTGTTTCTTTTTTAACAACTATATTGTTTTGATAATCATGAGGTTATAGACTAAGTATTTTTTCTGTATTTCAATTATATTTTAGAAATATGTTGAGAGTTTTTCCTATATAAAATATAGGAAAAATAATGGGAAATGGGCTTAATGACATTGCTTTGTTTTGTTTGGCTTTCTTTTTATACAACATCTGATTTCAAGGGCATATTACCATCCACAAGCAGGACATCTCTGCATTTCTAAGCTACTGTCCTGGTACTCTACTTGGATCTGTGTTAACCTGTCTCCTCAAGGGTCACCTCTTCTGCTGTTATTTATTTTCTAGGGCAGTGGAGTGTCTAGACTTCTTACACAGTGAAAATTACCATATAACAGTGAAAGCCAAAGTTTGAAATGACATGAAATAATGATATCTTCTAGGCCTGCTTTTAGGCTATACAACAATGCCATTAAATGACCCAGAGGCTCTCATGGATTCTGAGAATATATATGTCTTAGACAATAGGCTTGATGCATTTAAACTTCTTTATTTTGAATTTTTTGGCATTTTTAATTTTTTTATTATTTTACTTTAAGTTCTTTTTTGTTGACAATTCTTTAATATAATCAGTTGTTCAGTCAGTGTACACATTTCTACATTTGTCTCATATGTTTTGTTTATACCTTGCTTGAATCAGGATTCAGATAAGATCCAGTCATTGCATTTGATGGATAGCCTCTGAAATCTCTTTCAATCTAAACATTCTTCATCTCTTTCATTTTTCTTGTAATTTATTCCAAACTACCAAATCATTTGTCCTTCAGAGTTTCCTGCATTTTGGATTTTGCTAGTTGTTTCCTCATGGTGTGTTTAACATGTTCCTATGTGCCCTGGATTTCCTGTAGACTAGTACAACTAAATCAAGAAGCATGGTCTGATTCAGGCTTGACTTCTTTTTTTTTTTTTTGGCAAAAATACTTGATGGGAGCAGAGGAGGGTGGCACTCTCATCATCTAATTGTTTTCAAAGTGCCAAGGATCAGTTATCAGTGGCCAGTGTGCCCTCTCCTGCTTTACCCTGCATAATAAAAGGGCAATCAGGTCAATGGCAATGGGAATCAGTTAAAAAGAAAATATGGATTGGTGTGTCCCATGTCTGTCACACAGGATACCGTCAGACTGATGGAGGCAGGTCTTCCTTGGAAACAGGCAGAAAGGGCTGATGAGATATTTCAGAGAGGCTTGGTAATTTACGTCAACCTTGATGAACGGGTACTTAATGCTCTCAGATAGCTCTGTGGGGCTTCAATAGTTCAAAGAAAGTGATTTGTCACACTTTAGGCTCTTAGAGATTTCTCTTCACTGATTATTTGTCTGTTCGAGAACAAAATACATTTCTGTGTCAAGTTATGAAGATAAGCAAAGGAAGAAAGGTGAGCAAGTTATGAGAATCCACAAGGAGATCTGATGAAGAGTTTGGTTGAGTGGATCAGCTGTGTGTTGGATGCAACCACAGGTCGGAGGAGACAGGGCAGTCTTCAATCAGATGGCGTGTACTCTGGTGTGCTGCCTGGAGCTGGAACAATGACTTTTGTTGATAGGACACCAACAGATTTAACTGAGGATGAGTTTGTGCTGCTTTTGAGGATGGACTCGCTTGAGATCTATATCCTATGACTAGTTGGAACAGAAAGTATGCATTTAGGATCTCCTGTGAAAGGACACTGCACTGTGTGATAGCCATGGAGTTTGCCCTGGAGTCTGCATTTTTGTGGCAAGCAACAGGCTGGAGTGATTCCACAATGTAAGACAAAAAGATTCCAAAAGACATCTGTGATGTTACATAGTTTGGTCAGTGTTATTCCCTTTCAGTTATTTTATATCATCAAATTATTTTTCATTTTCTTTTTTTTTTAATTATACTTTAAGTTCTAGGGTACATGTGCACAACGTGCAGGTTTGATACATATGTATACTCGTGCCATGTTGGTTTGCTGCACCCTTTAACTCGTCATTTACGTTAGATATTTCTCCTAATGATATCCTTCCCTTATCCCCTCACACCATGACAGGCCCCAGTGTGTGATGTTCCCCGCCCCATGTCCAGATGTTCTCATTGTTCTATTCCCACCTATGAGTGAGAACATGCAGTGTTTGGTTTACTGTCCTTGCGATAGTTTGCTCAGAATGATGGTTTCCAGCTTCATTCATGTCCCTGCAAATGACATGAACTGGTCCTTTTTTATGGCTGTATAGTATTCCATGATGTGTATGTGCCACATTTTCTTAACTCAGTCTATCATTGATGGATATTTGGGTGGGTTCCAAGTCTTTGCTATTGTGAATAGTGCTGCAAGAAACATACGTGTGCATGTGTCTTTATAGCAGTATGATTTATAATCCTTTGGGTATATACCTAGTAATGGAATTGCTGGGTCAAAGGGTAATTCTAGTTCTAGATCCTTGAGGAATTGCCACACTGTCTTCCACAATGGTTGAACTAGTTTACAGTCCCACCAACAGTGTAAAAGCTTTCCTATTTCTCCACATCCTCTCCAGCACCTGTTGTTTCCTGACTTTTTAATGATCACCATTCTAACTGGTGTGAGATGGTATCTCATTGTGGTTTTGATTTGCATTTCTCTGATGACCAGTGATGATGAACATTTTTTCATATGTCTGTTGGCTGCATAAATGTCTCCTTTTGAAAAGTGTCTGTTCATATCCTTTGTCCACTTTTTGATGGGGTTGATTGTTTCTTGTAAATTAGTTTCAGTTCTTTGTAGATTCTAGATATTAGCCCTTTGTCAGATGGGTAGATTGCAAAATTTTTCTCCCATTCTGTAGGTTGCCTGTTCACTCTGATGATAGTTTATTTTGCTTTGCAGAAGCTCTTTAGTTTAATTAGATCCCATTTGTCAATTTTGACTTTTGTTGCCATTGCTTTTGGTGTTTTAGATAGAAGTCCTTGTCCATGCCTATATCCTGAATGATATTGCCTAGGTTTTCTTCTAGGGTTTTTATGGTTTTAGGTCTAACATTTAAGTCTCTAATCCATCTTGAATTAATTTTTGTATGAGGTATACGGAGGGGATCCAGTTTTAGGTTTTTACATACGGATAGCCAGTTTTCCCAGCACCATTTGTTAAATAGGGAATCCTTTCCCCATTTCTTGTTTTTGTCAGGCTTGTCAAAGACCAGATGGTTGTAGATGTGTGGCATTATTTCTGAGGGCTCTATTCTGTTCCATTGGTCTATACCTCTGTTTTGGTACCAGTACCATGCTGTTTGGGTTACTGTAGCCTTGTAGTATAGTTTGAAGTCAGGTAGTGTGATGCCTCCAACTTTGTTATTTTGCTTAGGATTGTCTTGGCAATGCGGGCTCTTTTTTGGTTCCATATGAACTTTAAAGTAGTTTTTTCCAATTCTGTGAAGAAAGCCATTGGTAGCTTGATGGGGATGGTATTGAATCTATAAATTACATTGGGCAGTATGGCCATTTTCACGATATTGATTCTTCCTATCCACGAGCATGGAATGTTCTTCTATTTGTTTGTGTCCTCTTTTATTTCATTGAGCAGTGGTTTGTAGTTCTCCTTGAAGAGATCCTTCACATCCCTTGTAAGTTGGATTCCTAAGTATTTTACTCTCTTTGTAGCAATTGTGAATGGGAGTTCATTAATGATTTGACTGTATGTCTGTTAATGGTGTATAGGAATGCTTGTGATTTTTACACATTGATTTTGTATCTTGAGATTTTTCTAAAGTTCCTTATTAGCTTAAGGAGATTTTGGGCTGAGATGATGGGGTTTTCTAAATATACAATCAAACAGGGACAATTTGACTTCCTCTTTTCCTAAGTGAATACCCTTTATTTCTTTCTCTTGCCTGATTGCCCTGTCCAGAACTTCCAACACTATGTTGAATAGGAGTGGTGAGAGAGGGCATCCCTGTCTTGTGCCAGTTTTCAAAGGGAATGCTTCCAATTTTTGCCCATTCAGTATGATACTGACTGTGGGTTTGTCATAAATAGCTCTTATTATTTTGAGATATGTCCCATCAACACCTAGTTTATTGATAGTTTTTAGCATGAAGGGCTATTGAATTTTGTCAAAGGCCTTTTCTGCATCCCTATTGAGATAATCATGTGGTTTTTGTCATTGGTTTGTTTATGTGATGGATTATGTTTTTTGATTTGCATATTTTGAACCAGTCTTGCATTCCAGGGATGAAGCCCACTTGATCATGGTGGATAAGCTTTTTGATGTGCTGCTGGATTCGGTTTGCCAGTATTTCCTTGAGGATTTTCACATCGATGTTCATCAGGGATCTTGGTCTAAAATTCTCTTTTCTGTGTGTGTCTCTGCCAGGCTTTGGTATCAGGATGATGCTGGCCTCATAAAATGAGTTAGGGAGGATTCCCTCTTTTTCTATTGTTTGGAATAGTTTCAGAAGGAATGGTACCAGCATCTCTTTGTTCCTTTGGTAGAATTCAGCTGTGAATTCATCTGGTCCTGGACTTTTTTTGGTTGGCCTGTTATTGGTCTATTCAGTGATTCAGCTTCTTCCTGGTTTAGTGTTGGGAACATGTATGTGTCCAGGAATTTATCCATTTCTTCTAGATTTTCTAGTTTATTTGCGTAGAGGTGTTTATAGTATTCTCTGATGGTAGTTTGTATTTCTGTGGGATTGGTGGTGATATCCCCTTTACCATTTTTTATTGCATCTATTTGATTCTTATCTCTTTTCTTTTAAGTCTTGCTAGCAGTCTTTTTTTTTTTCTTTTCCTTTTTGTTTTTTTAATCTTTTCAAAAGACCAACTCTTGGATTCATTGCTTTTTTGAAGGGTTTTTAATGTCTCTGTCTCCTTCAGTTCTGCTCTGATCTTGGTTATTTCTTGCCTTCTGCTAGCTTTCGAATTTGTTTGCTGTTACTTCTCTAGTTCTTTTAATTGTGATGTTAGGGTGTCAATTTTAGATCTTTCCAGCTTTCTCTTGTGGGCATTTAGTGCTATAAATTTCCCTCCACACGCTGCTTTAAATGTGTCCCAGAGATTGTGGTATGTTGTGTCTTTGTCCTCATTGGTTTCAAAGGACATCTTTAATTCTGCCTTCATTTCATTATGTACCCAGTAGTCATTCAGGAGCAGGTCGTTCAGTTTCCATGTAGTTGTGTTTTGAGTGAGTTTCTTAATCCTGAGTTCTAATTCAATTACACTGTGGTCTGAGAGACAGTTTGTTTTGATTTTTGTTCTTTCACATTTGCTGAGGAGAGCTTTACTTCCAACTATGTGGTCAGTTTTGTAATAAGTGTGATGTGGTGCTGAGAAGAATGTATATTCTGTTGATTTGTGGTAGAGAGTTCTGTAGATGTCTATTAGGTCTACTTGGTGCAGAGCTGAGTTCAACTCCTGGATATCCTTGTTTACCTTCTGTCTCGTTGATCTGTCTAGTATTGATGGTGGGGTGTTAAAGTCTCCCATTATTATTGCATGGGATTCTAAGTCTCTTTGTAGGTCTCTGAGGACTTGCTTTATGAATCTGGGTGCTCTTGTATTGGGTGCATATACATTTAGGATAGTTAGCTCGTCTTGTTGAATTGATCCCTTTACCATTATGTAATGGCCTTCTTTGTCTCTTTTGACCTTTGTTGGTTTAAAGTCTGTTTTATCAGAGACTAGGACTGCAACCCCTGCTTTTTTATGTTTTCCATTTGCTTGGTAGATCTTCCTCCATCCCTTTATTTTGAGCCTATGTATGTCTCTGCATGTGAGATGGGTCTCCTGGAAACAGCACACTGATTGGTCTTGACTTTATCCAATTTGCCAGTCTGTGTCTTTTAATTGGGGCATTTAGCCTGGTTACATTTAAGATTAATATTGAGTGAATATGATCACTCAATATTAAATTGAGTTAATATGAGTGAATTTGATCCTATCATTATGATGTTAGCTGGTTATTTTGCCTGTTATTTGATGCAGTTTCTTCCTAGCCTCGATGGTCTTTACAATTTGGCGTGTTTATACAAGTTCTAGGGAACATGTGCACAACGTGCAGGTTTGTTACATAGGTGCATGCGTGCCATGTTGGTTTGATGCACCCATCAACTCGTCATTTATATTAGGTATTTCTCCTAATGCTGTCCCTCCCCTATCCCCCTACCCCCCAACAGGTTCTGGTGTGTGATGTTCTCCTCTCTCTATGTGTTATCATTGTTCAACTCCCACTTATGAATGAGGACATGCAGCATTTGGTTTTCTGTCTTTGTGATATTTTGCTGAGAATGATGGTTGCTAGTTTCATTCATGTCCCTGCAAATGACATGAACTCATCCTTTTTTATGGCTGCATAGTATTTCATGGTGTATATGTGCCACGTTTTCTTTATCCAGTCTATCAATGATAGACATTTGGGTTGGTTCCAAGTCTTTGCTATTGTGAATAGTGCTGCAGTAAACATACGTGTACATGGGTCTTTATAATAGCATGATTTATAATCTTTGGATATATACCCAGTAATGGGAATGCTGGGTCAAATGGTATTTCTTGTTCTAGATCCTTGAGGAATTGCCACACTGTCTTCCACAATGGTTGAACTAGTTTACACTCCCATCAACATTGTAAAAGTC
This sequence comes from Chlorocebus sabaeus, assembly GCF_047675955.1. Taxonomy (NCBI): domain Eukaryota; kingdom Metazoa; phylum Chordata; class Mammalia; order Primates; family Cercopithecidae; genus Chlorocebus; species Chlorocebus sabaeus. The sequence continues at coordinate 35,212,944 of NC_132904.1, forward strand.
TTCCTATTTCTCCATATCCTCTCCAGCACCTGTTGTTTCCTGACTTTTTAATGATCGCCATTCTAGCTGGCTTGAGTTGGTATCTCATGTGGTTTTGATTTGCATTTCTCTGATGACAAGTGATAATAGCATTTTTTCATATGTCTGTTGGCTGCATAAATGTCTTCTTTTGGGAAGTGTCTGTTCATATCCTTTGCCCACTTTTTGATGGAGTTGTTTTTTTTTTCTTGTAAATTTAAGTTCTTGGTGGATTCTGGATAGTAGTCCTTTGTCAGATGGGAAGGTTGCAAAAATTTTCTCCCATTCTGTAGGTTACCTATTCACTCTGATGATAGTTTCTTTTGCTCTGCAGAAGCTCATTAGTTTAATTAGATCCTATTTGTCTATTTTGGCTTTTGTTGCCATTGCTTTTGGTGTTTTAGTCATGAAGTCTTTGCCCATGCCTATGTCCTGAATGGTATTGCCTAGGTTTTCTTCTAGGGTGTTTTATGGTTTTAGGTCTTACATTGAAGCCTTTAATCCGTCTTGAGTTAATTTTTGTATATGGTGTAAGGAGGTAATCCAGTTTCAGCTTTCTGCATATGGCTAGCCAGTTTTCCCAGCACCATTTATTACATAGGTAATTCTCTCCCCATTTCTTTTTTTTTGTCACGTTTGTCAAAGATCAGATGGTTGCAGATGTCTGGTGTCATTTCTGAGTCCTCTGTTCTGTTCCATTGGTCTATATATCTTTTTTTATACCAGTACCATGCTGTGTTGGTTACTGTAGCCTTGTAGTATAGTTTGAAGTCAGGTAGCATGATGCCTCCAACTTTATTTTGATCTGTACATATTTATGGATTATGTTTTAAAGATGATATAACATGAATTATATCCCAAATAACTATTTTTTATGATCATATAATTTTTGAATAAAATATAAGGTGTCACTAACAAATTGTAAAACCTAGGGTATCTGAAATAATTTTTCCCCATTTTTGGGTGAGTACAGCTGTTCCATCTGGCTTGCTTATTTATTCATTAATTCAACAAATATGCCTTGACTTTCTGTTACTTACCGGGCTTATTCTGACCAAAATATTTCCCTTTGGAGGAAGGGCTTTGGCTGTTTGGTGGAAACTCTCTTCATTGATCTATTTAGAACCAAGGTTCCAAGGGGTAGAAAGGAATGTACTAACATCTTTGAGAACAGAGTTCTGAACATGGGTAATCACTCAACTAAAGACTACTAGGTTGAGTAAAGATAAAGGTTATTTAAATACTTTAAGTGAGTTTCAATAGTAGATCATCTTCCTGTCTGTGGGCCAGACACTCTGTGATTCCCTATATAGACAAAATGTCTTTCAGTCTTCCTTGTAATTCCAAGTTAGTGGCTATTACCATTCATATACATGATTACTTAATTAGGACAGAGGAACTGGAATGTGTAACCACCTCTGCGTGGAAAGAGGGCTAGAATTTATATAGGTGCATAAAACCTTTTAAAAACTGTTAAAAGCAAAGATATGGAGAATACAAATGTAAAGTCAGATGAGAAACCGAATTCTAGTCAAACCCAACTAGATTAAAGGTCTGTATAGGGAAGATATTCCAATCCATGTGCCATTTCAAGATAATAGATGTTTTGGTTCTCTATTGCCATGTGAGAAACCACCCCACAACTTGTTGGCTTAGAACAATCACAGCCATTTATTATCACTCAAAATTCTCTACGTGAGCTGGGCTCAGCAGGTGGATCCTTTGCTCCCATGTGTTGTCAACCACTTCAGTAATAATCAAGAGGCTTGAATCGCTTGGAATGTCTAAGATTACTTACTCAAATACTTTGCGAATGGTAATGGCTATCAGCTAGGAGCTCAGCTGGGATATTAATTGTAGTGCATCAGTTATTCTCCACATGGCCTCTCCATATGGCCTAGACTTCCTACAGAGTGGCATCTGGAATGCAATGGGAAATGTGTGAAAATAGAAGTTGCATATATAATATGTTTATACAGCATCATTTCCCACTGCATTGTATTGGTCAGAGCAAATCACAGGGCTAACTCAGATTCAAAGGGAGAAGCAATAAACTTACCTCTGGCTTGGAAGAGCGTCAGATAATTTGTGGTTATTTTAAATCTGCCACAATGTAAATGAGTGAAGTCGGACAGGCATGAGATAATAAAGAGTGGTAGGGATTATGTAAACGATAGAACTTTCACCTCCTGTAGAGTTTAGAGTTCAGATAGTTAAGAAACAGTGTTTAGTCCATACATAATGTGTTTATTGGTTTAATTTTACCATTGTCAGCTTGTTTGTAAGCCTTGATCTAGGAGGTTTTGTGAGATATTGTCTATACAGATGACCTAAGAAATGTCAAGAGCTAGGATAGTAGAAAAAGTGGTTTGAATGAATCCTGATAGAATTATGAATACAAAGAAAATGAAATGGAATTTTGTTTTGATTAAATACAGAGGGTATTTATTTCTTCATTCACAGAATAGACCAGTGGTCTAAAAAGTGGGATATTCAAAATGATCCATGAGGGAGAAAACAAAATATTAGAGATTTCATTAATATTTATTTCATCCTTCCTCGAAATCCATTTTTCTTTATGTATTGTAATATTCACAATAGGTTAAACTAGTATACTACTTGTGTATACCTTATAAATCACTATTTCTTGGGAAATGCATACTCAAAAATTTTACTGATAGCTCTGTGTGATATGCTCATTAGGGTTTGTAGATCATTGGTCTAAGAAATGAAAATAACCAATGTAACATCAAGAAATTAATCAAATTTTCCCCTCATGGAAGAAGATTTTCTTGTCCTAATGTATGGTTAATGTTGAAGTAGAGAGCTGTACATAACAACGACAAAAACATAACTCTCCCTCTAGGAGAAAAAGATATTTATTATGTTTATAGAAAAAGATAACAATTTCACAGGTAAATTATCCAATTTTATTGTTAGGAAAACAACAATGTCCTTTCATAGAAATTACATTCTCCTTACCTGGAAGGCCTACATGGCTATATTTGCATGTGGTGATTATCGGAACACTCATTGTTATATTTGAGCCTGTAGTCAAATATTCAAGCAAGAACCCTTAATGTCTAAAATCGATTTATTAAGCACTTGATTGTCCAGATACTATTCTTACTCATAATTTTATTAGCAGTTTTTTTTTTTTTTATACAAAACTCCTTAAAAGCATCCAGCCTTTTCTTTTTTGGAACCCTTGTCCCCACATGACATTTTGAAATTCCTGTTTATTGTCTTCATTTGTGGGTGCTGGAGCTCTTCAGAAAGTTGCTAAAAAGCATCTGCTATTTAGGCTTTTTGTTTCTTTGGGAGCACAGCATTTTTTCTTTTTTTTTGTTGGTCTCATTTCCATTCTGTGCTTGACCTCAACAAAGTCTCTTAGTATCTTTGTCCTTGGACTCCTTATCTGTGAAAACTCATGATTGGAAAAGTTAATGTCTAAGTTCCTTCTTAAATCCAGTAATAAAGGATTTGTCTCTATAGGTCTCACATTTAATAAGCACCTTAAGAAATCAGATATCTCCTGACAATTACATGATTTGTACAGACCATTTTGAAATGTGCCATGAGGCCCAGAAAAACTTCATTAGCAAGCTGGGGCAGCCAATGGGAAGTTACAAAAGAAGGACCAGAGTTCACAGTACACTGTGTTGTGTGTGGGTGAGGGGAAATAATGGTATTGCTGATCAAAGCAGTAAAAACACTGACTTCTGGCAGAATTGACTAGTTGGACATGAGAATCTAACTGGGAATTAGAGCAGTAGTCATAGTCTTGAAAACTCTATATAAAGTGCTCTATATAGAATAGGTTTGTAATGAATAATTAATAGAACAAAGTTGAAAAAATACAGCCAGGAATAAGGGTAAGGCAATTAAACCCTATTAGGTCAGAATGTATATAAATAAATTCTGAGTGTCTGTATCATTTTGGATCCTACAGAAAGTAGGTGATACAGTGAAATTCAGCTGCATTTTTTGGGGGAAATGTCTGTGAAGGATCAGGTGGGAAGCCAGAGGAGGAAGAGGAGACTTCACCCCACCATGCAGGTTTGACACTTGTGCAAGAGAGAGTGAGGAAGGAGCACAATGCAGGGAGAGTCTCAGTCTAGAGACTTTATAATAGCTCAAAGAAAGTGTTGACTATGCTGATGAGACATCTTCAAGTCAGAGGCACTTTGGTTAAAAGAATCCGGTGTCTGACAGAATGGGCCTGCATTAGTATTTTCATCTTGCTCAGCCGTTGACTGGGAGTGGCCCATAGAAGGTGGAGCCTTGGCATGAATGTGGGGAATAAATTCAAATGGGAAAGCAAGAGCTCTGTGCAGAATGTTTTCAAGACGGCCACAGTATCCAGTGGATCTCAATATGCCCCCTTTGGGAGCTAAAGAGGCTTGAATAATACAGGACATACTCCATTGTGATAAAGACTCTAGACAGTAGACATTTCTGAGCTCGGTGGGGAAAGATTTTTAAAAGTTCATTCTAGGCTGGGTGCGATGGCTCATGTCTGTAATCTTAGCACTTTGGGAGGCTGAGGTGGGTGGATCACCTGAGGTCAGAAGTTTGAGACCAGCCTGGACAACATGGCAAAACCTGTCTCTACTAAAAATACAAAAAAAATAGCTGGGGCCTGGTGGCTTGTGCCTGCAGTCCTAGCTATTTGGGAGGCTGAAACAAAAGAATCACTTGAACCCAGGAGGCAGAGTTTGCAGTGAGCCTAGATTACTGTACTCCACTATACTCTAGCCTGGGTGACAGAGTGAGACTCTGTCTCAAAAATAAAAATAAAAATAAAATAAGTTTATTCTGTAACTGGCTCCATACTAGGTAGTTCACATGTGCTATCTCATTTACATTGCATAATAATGTAATGAGACAGCCATTATTATTTGAATACTTATTTTACAAATGAGAATATCAATTTACAGATTATGATTCTTACTCAAGGTTACATGTATTGTAAATAGCATAATTCTTATCCACTGTCACACAAAAAATATTTGGATACTACTAGATTCCACTTCTGCCTAGGGATAAAAATCAGTTATAAGTTATCATAAAGGAATTTAATCCATTGAAGAGTATGAGGCTACCACAATTTCATGACCTTAACTGCAATCTAAGTAAGTGATTATTATGAATTGCAGTTCCTTGGTGTTTTCTCTGATAGTTTTGATTTTATATTTCACTTCAGAATCACATTCTAGTTCTTTCTCCACCTGAGATATGCCATCTTGTGTTTTCCTCACTATATTCCAGAAATGCACACATAAGACTTTTGATAGATGCTGCTGATATACACCAAGGAACTTAAAGTGAATTAAGGCAGTTATACTTACAGTGTTTTAATGCAACTGGCACATCATTTTTCCAAAATAACCCTGACATAGCTCAAAGTTATAGTGGCTACTGGAGTTTAAGCTCCTTAAGGGCCGGGACTGTGTCTTATTCAGAAGAACCATTGTTGAGAGTATAAGCTCAATCAATATTTCCTTACTAATAAAATGGCAAAATTAAGATTTCTTTTCCCCATGTTCTTTAATAAAAATAGCTAGTCTTTATCGTATGTTTGCCTGCATCAGGCACTTTTCCAAACACTATGCATATATCAATTCATTTAATTCTTACCAAACACTATGAATTTAGTAATCGCCACCCTTTTACAGATATGTAGTGGAGACACAGAAAAATGAGTTAATTTTTCCAAGGTCATATAGCGATCAAATGTCAGAGCCAGGATTTGAACCCAGGAGGTCTGGCTTCAGAGTCCATTCAGTGCATGACACAACCTCTCTACTTAGTAATGACTGATTACTTCATCAGGAAGCAGGACACTGTAATACATAGTGATCAATTAATTACTCAGTAGTTCTGGTGCAGTGTCTGACAGTGAGGTGAAAGAGTTTGTCAGAATTGCCACTCTCCTATTGGGGTGTCCATACAAGAATTTCAGTTTGGAAAAACTGTATTTATTTATTTTCCTTTCTTTTGTTGCTAGGAAATGTAAAAGAGTTAACCTGAAGGTGGAAGGTGATGAACAAATACATTCACTCTGACCCAGCTTTGTCCAGGCTGAAAGGCTGCTGGTCAAGGGCCAAGTTTCCATTGGCTTCATTTGCAGCAAGAGTAAACATTATAGTTTCTTTCATGGCTCATTCCACTGCCTGGGGCCAAAGGAGAAGGTTGATAAGGTGATGGGGAGGCAGAATCTTCATTTAAAGCCCATCTAGTTTCAAATTTGTAAGAGAGTGCTGGCTACTTTCATAAAGCTCAGTGCACTCATTGTGTTGAGCAGGAGTATGCTACACACCTGTTTCTTTGAAGTTTTATTAGAATACAGCCACCCTCATTCATTTACATATTGTCTGTGGCTGTTTTTGCATTATCCGAGTAGAGTTAGTGGTTGTGACAAATATGGCCCACAAAGACTAAAATATCTACTCTGTGGCCTTTTATAGAAAACATTTGCTGGTCTTGAGCCCATGCCTGGCTCTGGAACCACATAATCAGTGCTAGGATCCTGGCTCTACCTCCCATTCACTGGGGGCATTAGACATAATGCCCAACCTATCAGAATTAGTTTCCCTCTTCTATATAGTGGAATACAGATATTTACTTCTTAACTTTTCTACACGTTAAGTGACTAGTATACCTTATTCCCTTAATATAGTGGATGACATATAGTGAATACTCAGCAAATGCACATCTGTAGTTATTTTATAATCATTATTTTTACCTCACCATTGTTAAGCTTTACATTATTTTTTTTTTCACTTAGTCAAATCTATAATTCCTAAAGTTAGAGGAAAAAAAATGGAAGCAGCTCCCTTTTGAATTAGACTTTGTATCAGGGCCAAATACTAATTTATTCAACTGTCCACAAACTAGTAGCCCATAGCTGTCCTAAACTGTCATCTGTCTCTCTTTTCACAGGGAGAAACCAGAATGCAAATTTCCTAACCAGCATACATTGTTTTTCAGTATGTTTGTAAGCTTCTTGTAATTAGTCACTTCCTTGAAATGAATGAATGGATTGATCAGTTATCATAAGCATGACCTTGGTGGTTTCTAGGATTTTCTCCTATCTAGCAAGAAAAGATACACATATTAATAAGGTATGAGCTGTAAGTGACAAGGAGAGCTGTGAGGGATGTGTGGCTTGATGTACCAGAGAGTGGAATGAAATTCAGTCCCTGTGGTCCTTTAGGGGGTCAAAGAGCAAGCTGCAGACACAGTGGTTCTGCAGAGCTCTCGGTGGCTTTCAGCAAAGCTGCTAATGGAATAATGATAGTTCCTGACACAAAGCAGAAGGTGTTCTATTTTTAGGCAAGAGGAGTTATGCGCTAGGGATGATACAGATGCATTCTTATCTTAGAAGAAACTGAAAAATGCCTGCACTGTTTCCTAACACTTTATTGCCATATGTTAGATGATGGACTCCTGGAGAGGATCCATACAAAGTCCTAACAATAGTACCTGATATAGTTTGCATCTGTGTCCCTACCCAAATCTCACGTTGAATTGTAATCCTCAGTATTGGAGGTGGGGCCAGGTGGGAGGTGACTGCATCATGGGTGTGTTTTCCCTCAGTGGTTTAGCAGCAACCCCTTGGTGCTGTCCTCGCAATAGAGAATGACTTTTGTGAGATCTGGCTGTTTAAAACTGTGTGGCACCTCACTGTCTCTCTTGCTCCTGTTCTGCCATTGTGACATGCCTGTTCCCCCTTCACCTTCCACCATGGCTGTAAGTTTCCTGAGGTCTCTCCAGAAGCTGAGAAGATGCCACCATCATGCTTCCTGTACATCCTGTGGAACCACGAGCCAATTAAACCTTTTTTCTTTATGAATTTTCCAGTCTCAGGTATGTCTTCATAGCAATGCTAGAACAGTCTAATACGCTACCACTTGTAAAAAATTTACTACGTACCTGGCAGTGTGCAAAGCACACTATCTGGCACCAATCTAATGAAGAAATACTAATGTTGTTCCCATTTTGCAGATGGAAGTGGTATTTAGAGGAGTTAGGTAATTTTTACGTGTTGATGGTACAGTCTGGTCTCAAGTTCATTTCTGGCTGACTCCAGATTCCAAGCACAACTGGAAAAGAAGAATGGGATATAATTAGTTTAAACTCTCAGCTTTCAAATCCAGTTAGAGAAATGATTTCCTACCATTTCATTATTTGCAAGGCACATTGTACTCTGGTCCACAAACTGGAAATGAATAAAGCAGTCAAATATGATGATATTCCACTTCAGTGGAAAGATTCAGGTAACAGAATCTGGATTCTGAAGGTGAGCTACAAATGAAAGGCAGAGGGAGTTAGGGAATGATATTATGAAGAAATAGGAGTAGACAATGGTTTCAGGACAGTGGTTACTTTCAGGAAGGGCTGAGGAGTATATCACAGAAATAGGATGTGCAAGAGTAGGTGCCACTCGGGTCTGGGAAGGCAGCTGCAAGGGAGTCAGGCAGCAGTTCAAAGAAACTCAACCACTGGGCTAGGTACTCTTGGGGCCAGGTGACAATTTTGGAAAGAGATTGACAAATCCCTCCTATACAGAAGGACTAGAGTCATCAACAGTTTGTGAAACCTAAGGATTAACTAAAATCTCAGTTATCAGAACAGAAATCCAATTATTCTGAGTATATCGTAACAAATAATGGAAAATAGACTAGCAAAAGTTTCAAAACAAAATATTTCAACAACTGTATATTAACCACTTATCCCGTGGTAGGAATTAGGACTTTGGCATTAGGTCATATCTCTAAAATTTAACCTGCCTACAGTCATGTATGTGGTTTGGCTCCATTTAAAATGCATATCTAAACTGAAACAGACACTGGTGAGACATGACAGTATTCAAATCTGAGAGCCATACAAGGCATTCATTCATCATTTACTCTTCCATTCACTCCTCTTTGAGAAAAGTGGTTGAATTCTCATATATACCAGGGAGTATGCCAACGGCTGGAAATACAAGGACAAATAGGATGTTGTTTCTATCCTTGAGGAACTCAGAGCATAAGGCAGAGGTTCTCAGGCCTCTGTGCACATAAGAATGACCTAGCACACAACTGAAAAATTCTGGGATCCAGATTGAGCATGTCAGGGTAAATGAACTTGGAATATACATGTTTACAAGTACTACAGGAAGGTCTGATCAATCTTATTTGAGGCTAACATCTGGGGAAATCTGATTTAGATAAATGAAAGTCTTTAGTGAGATTTTTTTCTTTGTAAACTGTCAGATTTCAGTGCAAAAGAGGGACAATCTAACATTTTTAGCTGCATTGAAATAAACTGTATTACTTAGTGAGAAAGCAAATTATTTATTGCTAAATGTGTGCAACCAAGCCTAGGTATTCACTGGCCTGAATTCTGTATAAGTGGTTGAATCCCATGTCTTGTGAAATGTTTCCAACACTGATATCTGTGCTTCTGTAACATCAAGGTTTAACTTATCTTAAGTTTTATACTTAAGTACAAAATAATATTTATGTTATTTTAGTCAATTTATTTGTTTTGGTTGATAGTTCAGAGTTAATTCTTTCTCCTTCCTTCCTTTCTTCTGTGCTGTCCCAGCTATTGAGTCACTTGCCACTTTCTTACTACTATTGATACAGATGTTTCTTTTGAGAAATTTGTAGCCAAGATTTATATTGAATAATATTACTTGAATGTAATATTATTTTGAAAAATATTGGAGGCAGTATAAATTAAAGCATTATTATTCAACTTTACTCAAATGCTCAGGATCTCCTTTAATTATGTTAATATCTGTGTAAAGAAGGGAAAACTGGTATTATCATATCTCTGTTGCAGATGTTAGAGATAGGTGATAGCTACATAATTTCATGTGTGTCACAGTGTGTTTTCATTATCTATGGGTGAATAACAAAGCTGAATCTAAGCCGTAAAAGGGTGGCTTTAATTTTTCTCATGATTCTGTAGATTGATGGAGTGGTTTTTCTTCAGATTTCACCTGGGCTTCCTCAGGCAGCCACAGTTACCTGATGGATGACAAGGGTTGGGTGAAGCAGCTTAGATGATCAGCTTCTCCCTTCGTCTAGGGGTTTTTAATCCTGGCCTTTTTCACAGCAAGGTGGTCTCAGCTTTTGAAAAAGGGAAGAAGCTGCAATGGCTCTAGAGGCCTTGACTTGGAAGTCATACAATGTTACTTCCTCCACATACTATTTGTTAAAGCTAATTACAGTTCGTCTCAAGTGCAAGAAGTGAAAAAGTATGTTGCACATACTGATGAGACAAATGCCAAAGTCATAGTTCAAAGAGGCTTGTATAATAGAAATGGAAGAATATGGCTGTGTTTTGCAATTTACCACAATTGACTAGTAACCTTTGTACATTTCTAGCTTTTTGGCCACAAATTATTCACATTTCTCTTATGTGCAAAATATACTCAACTCCATCACAGGACCCACAAATGTCTCATCCTAATTGCAGCATCAAGCTTGAAGGGCCCATATTGTCAGGTTCTTCAACTCTAGAAAAACATGTTCTTATATTAGGACCAACTTCTGCTTCCTGAAAGTAATTCTTTTATCCTGTTTTCTTCTGCTCTTGGCTCTGAGCTGTGGGCTTATGTCTGTGCCCACTAAGATATAATTAGTTTTCCATGTGTGTAGCTAGGTAGCTTTATCATCATGCTTTTTTCTTGTTGAAATCTGGAGAACTAGTGGCCTCTTCATTTTGAGTTCTATTTTTTTAGTCCAAGCTGGTACATCTCCCATAAAAATTTTATGGGCTTTTTATGAATCTGATTGAGGTTAACTCTGCCCAAAAGCCATATCCATAATTCTTTGCATAATACACACAAAGTAAAAAATGCTACCTTGAATTTTTCATGTGAAGATTAATGAAGAATATATACATGAAGAATATAATAAATGTCTGGCACAAAAATATTACCACTCTCATCATCATCATCACAACAGCAACAATCATAAGAGAGACCTCAGGCTTAAGAAGAAAGATGGGGAAATAAAGTCTCAGAAGGTTGTCTAAGATGGAAACTTGAGTTAAAAATGGGAAACAAGTTTGTTTCCTAGGGCAGGGGATACTGGGTCACAATGAAAGGAAAGTAAAAGTGACTACTCATAGGTCACCCAGGTTACTGAATTGGGCTCCATGCATTCCCTTGGCTAAGGACATAATGCACATGATAACTGGCTTCTAAGGGAGCTTGTGGAGAGTGAGGGATAGAAGGGAAAAATCAAGAGGGAGAAGTCAAGTATGGAAGATTAGGTGGGGGAGGGCATTAGGGAGTCAGTAAAAATATCAACACTAAAGAGAGCTTTTTCTTGGTCCATCTTGTTTCCATGTTAGGACCCTTTCCACAGGCATGCTGTTAAATTTTTATAGCTACTTCAATTATCAAGTGTAATAGCAGATCCTTCTAATTTCCTTCTTCATTTCCATTTATTAAATGGTAGGAAACAAGTATCCTGGTTAGGGAATATCAACAAGAATCTTTCCTCTACCTAAACAACCCACCAACCTCTCTTTTTTTGTTCTTAATTTCCACCTGAGGGCAGAGATTTCATTCCAAAAGCACACATGGGTCCAGAGAACAAGTCTATTAATCCCCTCTAGATGTACAAATTCTATAGCAAATGTAAATGGACCAGAAGATTTCTTCTATGAAGAAACAGGGGTTGTTGTTGTTGTTGTCTGTTGAGCTAGAATGGCTATGCCTTTCTTTGGAGTTTCCGTTTGGCAGGTTTCCATTTGGGGATCACTGTCATGTCAGTTTCTAGCAGCCTGGGTTGCAAGATTGAGATTCCATTTAATTTGGAATTCTCACCTTTAATTTGGTTTATTGCTCAGAGCCTGTAAATTTATACTTATCATAATGATTATACCTTTTTAGAGTGAATTCTGTTTTTTCACAGAAAGCACAAAAGAAATTATTCCAAAGGAAAAAAACGCAAGGATTAATTCATCCTATAAATACATTTTGATATAACTCTATGAAGTGTGAAAGATTGTTCCTATGGGCATTCTTTCCTGTTGATTTTTATAGCTGTCCTATGCACTATGAAGTAGGTTGTGGGCATATCTTCAATGATTCAATGTACAATTTGTTCTCCCATAGCTATCCTACTCCCTACCAACTTTTCCATGCTTTGTTTTCTTAGCACTTTGATACTCTATCATAATATTTTTTTGGTTATTTATTGTCTGTCTCCTAGTTGCTACTATGCTTGCCTTCACTGGTAGAAGGTAAGGGATATTTTTGCTCTGGTATTGTCCAGAGGAAGCCTAAGCTTCCTTTTAATATTATTTTTCATCTTGGTGGGGATGGTATTATTACTAGTGGTGTGTAAGGGGCTTTATTATGTGCTTTCTGCACAAGTCTCATTTAATTCTTCTAACAAGAATTCAAGGCAGCTATTTCTATCCCCACTCCTTTACAAATGAAAAAACAGAAAAACACAAAAAAGCAAAACAAAACAAAACAAAAAAAGTAAGAGTAGGTAATTTGCTTTGTTCTTAGAGTATTGCCAATTTTGAGAAATGCACCTGGCACACAGTAGGTTCTCAATAAATATTTGTTAGAAGAATGCACACATAAGGTAGGAAAAAAAAGTCATCTTCAGTGCCCCCACCCTCGGATTATTAAAAAAGAGGTGACTAGAAAGGGAAAAGTGCTAATTATAAACACAGCCACATTTTGAGGGGAGTAAGCTATAATATCGTAAATTTCCCTTTGTTCGACTGAGAGCCTTGATAGCTGGCTGAGTTACCTGCTGCTATGTGAGCCCTTCACCATGATCCTCAAATCTTCTTGGAAAAGAAAGGAAATACAGAGCAGCTAAGTGATTGCCAAAGTAAGACCCAGACCAGTGAGTCAACTTAATAGCCAACTTAAGAAATCAGTTCCAAAATGGAATTTTGGAATGTAAGCACCCTGGAAATTTTAATTCCCTTTGAGGAATACTACAAGCAAGCCAGTCTAATTTCAACCTTAACAAAGTGGAAGACATGAGCTAAAATAAATGTTACACATACCTGGCACAGAAAAACATCCTCTTTTTTTCCAAAAACAAAAGATAACATATGAATTATGTGTTTGCCATGATTTAAAGGGGAAATACATTTTTTTAAATTAAAAATAAAAAAATGCTAAAATTTAGAATAAGGAACTAAAACGGCACACATGCAAATATTAAAGACAGCTGTAATTTGAGAAGCTGTATGTCTTCGGCTGTTCAGGTTGCTATAACAAAATATTATAACTGGGTGCCTTACAAAGGATAGAAACGTATTTCTCACAGTTCCGGAGCCTAGGAAATCTAAGGTCAGAGTACCAGGAGATTTGGTGTCTAGTAAGGGCGTGCTTTCTGACTTACAAGATTGTGCCTTCTTGCTGTGTTTTCATACAGTGAAAAGGGCAGCGTTCTCTGGATCCTTTTTTGTAAGGATACTGATCCCATTCAAAAGAGTTCCATCATCATGACCCAATTACTTCCCAAAAGTCCCACTTCCTTTATCACTTTGGGGGTTAGGAGTTTAACATATGAATTCTGGGGAAACACAAACATTCAGACCACAGCAGTGTGTTAATGAAGACACAACATTAGGAAATAGAGAAATAAGAAGTTATCCTTTTTTGCATTGATGATTATTTTCTTTCTCAGATGCCACATAGTTTCTTTTTAACATTTAATCAAAATGTAAATTGGGAAAGAATTAAGATAAAAGTAACAAGAATAATTTATAGAGCCCAATCACATTGTGAGGTCAGTCCTCTGAGGGGGGACATTTAGGGATGAGGCAGCCAGTCATCTCTCAGAATATGTTTACCAAGGTGGTTAACCTGGGGACATCACTATCAGTCCTGATTGCCGCTAACATGGATTTACAACTTTCCACATTCCTGGCATATTTTAAAGACTAATACATGGTAGCAATGTTTAGTGATATAACTTCTTGCCTTATGAGCACCTCTTCAAACTCTCAGGTCTGTTTCAAAGATTATTTTTTCAGGGAAACATTCCCAATGTCCCTTTGTCTCTTTCTGGAAGGAGTAATTTTTCCCATTCTGCTGTGTTCTCATACTACCTCTTAAACATCTCTCTTTTGGCCCTAAACAATGTCTATCTGAAGTAGCATTTGTTACCTTCGTTGAATTGTGTACTCTTTGAATGCCAGGAGTATAGCATTTTCATCTATGCCGTGTGCTTCTTCCAATGTATACAGTTCGTTGTCAACTGCTTAACACGTAAAAGGAAAAAAGAATTAACAAATGAATCAATGAACGAAAAAGTGGGGCTGGGGGCAGCAACACTGAGTGATGGGCAGGTGTTGAATCAACTGTAGTTTACTGAAAAAGAAGAGTACAGATGAGAAGTGTTAAAGTGGTCGTACTTACAGCTAAAAATGTTTGGATGTCTATCATGCTTCATCTCTGATGGGTATTTTGCATGCATTATCCTCATCCTTACAATCTCAAGTAGGTGATATCAGCCCCATTTTACAGTCAACTTGGTAGCAACCATGAGAGGTATTTATTACATCCTTAATTTGCACATGAGTAAGTGGAGGCTTGTAGACTTTGTAGACTTGCCCAAAGTCACGTGGCTGTTAAATGGCAGAGGCAGGATTTTAATGCAAGGCAATCCACCTGTAAAGATACAGTTAGTTATAAAATTAGGACAATAACCTACATTTTTCGACCTTAGTCCAGTATTTCCTGTTAACTATCATTCTCATTTTTGTATTTCAAAAGTTATAGCAAGGTATTTAATAATCTCAAATATAATCATGTACATCAGGTATCCATATACATTGCGGAATTTGAAAGGAAAGTAAAACTCTATCTTGTTCTTCATTATCTCTCCCAACAATTTGCCAATATATCTGTAATTCCTAGCATCATGGAAGGTGGTATTTCCCAAAATGGGTTCTGTGGGCTCCTAAGAGGTCTTCTGTGTTCAAATACTTCAGGAAATCTGGAGCCAAATAGAGTTAGATTCCTTTTTTTAAGTATCCTGTGTGGGAGTCTTTTGATATACTAATATACATGCAAATCTAAATCAGGTGATTCAGATATAGAGCACTTCTCAAATTGAGACATAGACACCATCCTCTTCCATTTTTTTTTTCTAAGTATCACAAGAGTTTTGTTTCAAAAGATGCACTTATGAAACGTGCTTGTTTAAGGCATTGTGACTCTGCAAACCAACAAATATTAACCTATTAGCCTCTGGAAGCCAACAAAAATATTAATCTATTAACCTATTGTACATAGACCCAGAAGCTTTCACTAACAAGCCATGGCAGGAAATAACTATTTTCTGCAAAGAAATTTGGCCTAAGTGGATACTGGGTTGCTTAAGAATCAGTAGATCTATGGGCCTGGCGCAGTGGCTCACTTCTGTAATCCCAGCACTTTGGGAGGCCAAGGCGGACAGATCACAAGGTCAGGAGTTTGAGGCCATCCTGGCTAACACGGTGAAGCGCCGTCTCTATTAAAAATACAAAAAAATTAGCTGGGCATGGTGGTGGACACCTGTGGTCCCAGCTACTCGGGAGGCTGAGGCAGAAGAATGGCATGAACCTGGGAGGCGGAGCTTGCAGTGAGTGGAGATCAGGCCACTGTATTCCAGCCTGGGTGACACAGTGAGACTCCATCTTCAAAAAAAAAAAAAAAAAAAAAAGAATCAGTAAATCTAGTTTATCATCTGAGTTCTGCCCCCCTTAGAGGTTGGGTGAACATGTTCAAGTTTTTTTCCCTCTACAAACTTCAGTTTCCTCTTCAATAAAATGAATATAGCAGAAACTCTCATGTGAATATTGTGACTAAACAACAATAGCAATAATAAAATTATTGAAAGAGCAACATTTGTTTTGTCCCTGCTATTATGAGGCCCTATTACCGTTAGTTTTTTCAGACAGCATCTTTTTAAATTTTCGCAGCAATCATGAGAAGGGTATTGTCCTCATTTTCCAGGTGAGCAGACTACAACTCAGAATTGTTACATAAGTTTCTCCAGATTACACACACCTAGTAGAAGGAGAAACCTAACTCTAATCCAATTCACTTGATGCCTTTACCTATGGTTCACTAACTTCAAATTCCAAATCCAACTGTTGCTATGATCAATAATAATAATGAGGAAAGCAAATTTTTGTTGATAGGCTCTGTGTGCCAGGCATTATTCTAAGTAGAGTATTTGTATTATTTAGTCATCACAATAATTATATTTATGGAAATTTTTTGTAAACTTTGTATGCTGTTTAATTCCAACTTTTATTATATATTATTTAAATAATAAAATTATTTAAATTAATTATTATTTCTAATTTAAATAATTGATAACATTCAATTAAAATTAAAATTTCTTTTTTTGGTGACAGGACCTCATTCTGTCACCCAGGCTGGAGCGCAGTGGTGTGATCTCAGCTCACCACAACCTCCGCCTCCTGAGCTCAACCAATCCTCCTCCCTCAGCCTTCTTAGTAGCTGAGGCTACAGGTACCTGCCACCATCCCTAGCTATTTTTTTTTTTTTAATAAAGATGGGGTTTTACCATGTTGCCCAGGCTGATCTAAAACTCATGAACTAAAGTGAGCCATCTGCCTTGGCCTCCCAAAATGCTGGGATTACGAGCATGAGCCACCACGCCCAGTCATTTCCCAAAATTTTAATTTAAACAGTGCTATAGAATATTAAAGCTAAATGGGATGTTATTTAATCTTCTTATTCTTAAGACTATCATTTAATTTTCTGAACCACTATGGGCATGCTGCTTGGACTGGATTGTTTATAATTCTAGACTTTACCTTGATCAAACTGTTTAGAAAGCATATCTCCTAATGACATTTATTTTATTTGTTTATTTTTTAAGTTTGAAGTTGTTTAATTAGAAGAGCACAAAGCTTAATGAACTTATAGCGCCAAATTCCTTTTAAATAATCTTGTGGTCAAATAGCAAGCCCTCTGATGGTGTATGTGGAAAAATAGTATTTCTAATTTTCACTGGGTTTTATTTTTAGGTTTATTTCAATAGGTTTTGTGGTACAAGTGGTTTTTTGTTACATGGATGAATTATATAGTGGTGAATTCTGAGATTTTAGTGCACCTGTCTCCTGACTAGTGTACATTGTGCTTAGTGTGTAGATTTTTATCTCTAGCCCCGCTTCCACCATCGTCCTTCTGAATCTCTAAAGTCCATTATATCACGCTGTATACCTTTGCGTAACTCATAGCTTAGCCTCCACTCAGAATTGAAAACATACGGTTTTTGGTTTTCCACTCTTGTTTACTTCACTTAGAATAATGGCCTCCAGGTCTATCCAAGTAGCTACAAAATACATATTTTGTTCCTTTTTATAGCTGAGTAGTATTCCATGGTGTATATATACCACACTTTCTTTATCCACCCATTAGTCAATGGTGCTTAGTTTGGTTTCACATCTTTTTTTTTTTTTTTTTTTTGAAATGAAGCTTCGCTCTTGTTGCCCAGGTTGGAGTGCAATGGCGCGATCTCAGCTCACTGCAACCTCTGCCTCCTGGGTTCAAGTGATTCTCCTGCCTCAGCCTCCCGAGTAGCTGGGATTACAGGCATGCGCCACCACGCCCGGATAATTTTTGTATTTTTAGTAGAGATGAGGTTTCTCCATGTTGGTCAGGCTGGTCTCAAACTCCTGACCTCAGGTGATCCACCTGCCTCGGCCTCCCAAAGTGCTGGGATTACAGGTGTGAGCCACCATGCCCAGCCTGGTTTCACACCTTTGCAATTGTGTCTGTATGTGTCTTTGTACATGCAAGTGTACATGTACACTTGTACATGTACATGCAAGTGTCTTTTTAATATAATGTCTTCTTTTCCTTCAGGAAGATGCCCAGTAGTGGAATTGCTGGATAGGATGATAGATCTAATTTAGCTCTTTAAGGAATCTCCATACTGTTTTCCATAGAGGTTGTACTAATTCACATTTCCATCAGCAGTGTATAAGCATTCCCTTTCTCCCACATCCACACCAACATCTATTGTTTTTTGACATTTTAATAATGGCTATTAATGAAATTTATTTTAAAAGACACATAGAGCAGCAAACATTACCAGATATTACCCAAAATGCTGGAAAATAAGTTTTAACTCGAAAGAAGACAGGCACCTATTTTGTGTGTATTTACCCAGGAATAGATATAACAGGGACTCATTACTCTCAAAGATTAGTCTTTGGTGGCATATACTCAGTTAGAAAACTTGTGGATGAGTTTGTGACACAATAAAAAGGACAGGGCTTTCGGTGTCAGGAGAATTGAATCTTAAGTCATAATCTGCCACTGGCTTATTCTGTGTCTTTGTCTTTACTAAAACAGTTATTAATTCATGCCATATTTATTGAGCAACTGCTAAGTGTGAGGCCCTATGCTACAAAATGATGTAAAAGATGAGCAAAAATTGAAATAGACACTTGACCTTGGGGAACTGGCCTTATGAGGTTAATCTGTGACACACAGCACCCATAGATAATGTGTCTGGCACATGGCAGAAGCTCAATACACTGTATTTTCTTTTCCATTTCTTAGGACAGAAACTTCACTTTTCCTATTGTCAATTTCTTCATCTAAAAAATAAAAATGACAAGGTATCAGGACTGGCTCATGGAGAGGATGATTTTCAAGATTTCTTCTGTTTCCAAACTTCACATATTCATTAATTCCAGGATAATAATTGGGCACAGATGCAATATTTAAGGTGCTTGTGGTGGATGTAGCTCTGCAATAAGGAAATAAGAAGTTGCCTTTTCTGTTTAATTTTTACTTCACTGTTCTATTTTAATACCATGAATTATAAATCCATGCAATATGCAATCCAGTTTACTAGCTTACCTTGTGAAGAATCCAGTTTGAGACTTGCATACAAAGTGAACTATTGCCGAAAACATTCCATGAACCAAATCCACCTCCCGCTGTTGTCTCTTGCAGGTGTCCCAGACTCAAGCTGTGCTCAGCCTTCATCAGAGGTAAGATACGAATTTCATTTTCTGTCCAGAAGCAAACTTACTTAAAAAGCATTTCATTTCTTCGTGATGAGCTTTTGTATATAAACCCTAACAATTTTTCCACGTCAGGCCACAGTAGGAATGCAATTCAAGGTTGGTATGAAAAATACATCTCTTTGCCTTGAATATAATCAGAATTCAAGTGTTGTCATCTGAGTCAAGGCAAAAAGGAGCTACTGCTTACTGCAGTATTATATGCCATTTTAAATAATTTGGTTTTAAGTGATTGAATTTTTTAATTTCTTATGTGGCCTGACATATTTAAAGGGACTGGTTATCTGTCATTTCTCAGAGAAAATTGTCTGCCTGAAAAGTTTTGGGGTAAAAAATTGTCTGCCTGAAAAGTTCTGCCTAAAAGTTTGAATTCTGGCGACAGAATTTTCTCCTTAGCTAGTCATTCAAACTCTGTAATTGGAGAGAACTTTTTGAGATTTTGGTCAATGGATGCTGCTTTCATCAGTTTCTAGATCTGAAAAACTTTGCTACTAGCTTATTTGAAATGCAGAGGCAATAACGCCATATCTAAGTAATTGTAATAGCATCTCACATTAAGGTATGTAAAGTTTTTAACTCAGAAAATCCCTTAAAATAACCCTGTGAAATAGTCAAAGATTATTATTGCCATTCCTCTGATTTTTAAAAAGTTAGAAATTAAAGAATGAGCAAAATAGAATTCAATTTTTATATTTTACAGAGCTCATGTTGCAAACTTTAAAAAGTCTGCTTTAACTCCTGTCGCAGTTTATAATTATTATTTAATAACGTTTCTTTCCAGATTGTAAGCTTCTTGAGGTCAAGATCCCTCTATATGTCTTTATATCCGTGGAGCCTGGTACACTGGCTGGCTCATTGCTGTTGTTCAAATGTATGTTAAATCTCATCATAACACATGGATAGTTTTGACTTGGTTGAATAAAGTTTGACTCAACTTGAACAGGTTGAAGATTGTTATGCATATAAAATTGCTGAAAAATAGGAACATAAAAGATTGAGGGAACCTTGCTGTCACATCTAGAACTTGTTTCAATAACTTGTCAAATGATTCAAGGAATCATGGCCTTCTTTGATTTATTCACTCTCTCATTAATTCAGTCACTAATTTATAATATATTTATTGGGTGCCTATTATTTATCATATACATTATTAGAACTTGAGTAAGCTACTTTCTCTCTTCTGCTTAGACCTGTTTATCTTCATTGACATCCTGGGTTATTATCTTAGCCCCTACCTGAACTTTGAATGATAAGTGAATTTCAGAACTTCTCATGCCTCCTTATTTCTTGCTGTAAAATAGAAATTATGATTCATGCACTTGTTCTTTAGGGAGAGAGATGACTAAGGAGCAATTACTTTGAGATAAATGTTTTGATGACAGGCAAGTGGAAAGCAGAATGAGTTCATGATGGATCACCTCATTTCTAAGAGAAAGAAATGATTTTTGGAACTGAGTGATATAGACTGGCCCTCTGCTTTTGTCAAGGTCCCAAGACTGTTCCTCTTTCTTCCTCTTTTTCCTTAGGAGATACCATTTAGGTTTCTTCTCCTCAGTAGGCCATAACTCTTTTTTCATTTCTTTTTTCTCTTGTTCCTAACACTTATTTACTGGTCTCTGCTACTCCAGCCTGTTCCTGTTCTACCTAAAACAAGAACACTCCA
Source organism: Chlorocebus sabaeus (assembly GCF_047675955.1). Taxonomy (NCBI): domain Eukaryota; kingdom Metazoa; phylum Chordata; class Mammalia; order Primates; family Cercopithecidae; genus Chlorocebus; species Chlorocebus sabaeus. Next base: position 35,233,672 of record NC_132904.1, read on the forward strand.
AACATAGCGATGACCTTGTCCAATACCTGTTCACAATCATTCACTGTCTCCCGTTGTCCAAACCTATTAGACTTTCAATGCCTTCTACTTTCAGGCCACTCTTACTTTATAAAAATTATTTCCCATAACTTCCTTTGCATCTGTCTCAAATAGATCACTTATTATTCTATGTTCTATATTCGCTTAGGAGAGGCTCCTATGTCTTTGTTCATTTTAAGCCTGTGATGACCTTTCTCTCTACCTTCTCTGAATCCAAATTCTACCCAAGCTCAAAGACCCGATAACTATTTCAACTCTTTTCTTGAATCATTCTTGATCTCCCAAACTAAAATAATTTTTCTCCTCTCTTTGAACACTAAACTCCAAAGTGCTTTACCTGTAACTGTCTTATAACACTTATGAATTTTGATAAAACACAATGATTCATGTAGAGTATGATAAAATTCTAATCAGTTGTACAACTTTATTTGTATTTCTAGACTTTTTCTTTATGAGGAGGTAAATGTTTTATTCCTTATTGTATTTATTATATTTACAGTTTACATTGGGGGTGGGCATTATTTTTTGAAAGAATAAATGAATGAATGAAATATTGAATGAATGAATGAATGAATAAGGTACCTCTAGAGGACTGTCTAAGCACTCCCTTTCTGCCCCATCTTCTCTAATGCCACAGTCAGTGAATAGTAGAACACTACTTTTTTAAAAAATTTAATTTAATTTAATTTTTTAATCTTATTTATTTTTTATTATTATACTTTAAGTTCTAGGGTACATGTGCATAACATGCAGGTTTGTTACATATGTATACTTGTGCCATGTTGCTGTGCTGCACCCATCAACTCGTCAGCACCCATCAACTCGTCATTTACATCAGGTATAACTCCCAATGCAATCCCTCCCCCCTCCCCCCTCCCCATGATAGGCCCTGGTGTGTGATGTCCCCCTTCCCGAGTCCAAGTGATCTCATTGTTCAGTTCCCACCTATGAGTGAGAACATGTGGTGTTTGGTTTTCTGTTCTTGTGATAGTTTGCTAAGAATGATGGTTTCCAGCCGCATCCATGTCCCTACAAAGGACACAAACTCATCCTTTTTTATGGCTGCATAGTATTCCATGGTGTATATGGGCCACATTTTCTTAATCCAGTCTGTCACTGATGGACATTTGGGTTGATTCCAAGTCTTTGCTATTGTGAATAGTGCCGCAATAAACATACGTGTGCATGTGTCTTTATAGCAGCATGATTTAGAATCCTTTGGGTATATACCCAGTAATGGGATGGCTGGGTCATATGGTACATCTAATTCTAGATCCTTGAGGAATCACTATACTGTTTTCCATAATGGTTGAACTAGTTTACAATCCCACCAACAGTGTGAAAGTGTTCCTATTTCTCCACATCCTCTCCAGCACCTGTTGTTTCCTGACTTTTTAATGATCGCCATTCAGACTGGTGTGAGATGGTATCTCATTGTGGTTTTGATTTGCATTTCTCTGATGGCCAGTGATGATGAGCATTTTTTCATGTGTCTGTTGACTGTATGAAGGTCTTCTTTTGAGAAATGTCTGTTCAATGGAGCAGAACAGAGTCCTCAGAAATAATACCACACATCTACAGCCATCTGATCTTTGACAAACCTGAGAGAAACAAGAAATGGGGAAAAGATTCCCTATTTAATAAATGGTGCTGGGAAAATTGGCTAGCCGTAAGTAGAAAGCTGAAACTGGATCCTTTCCTTACTCCTTATACGAAAATTAATTCAAGATGGATTAGAGACTTAAATGTTAGACCTAATACCATAAAAACCCTAGAGGAAAACCTAGGTAGTACCATTCAGGACATAGGCATGGGCAAAGACTTCATGTCTAAAACACCAAAAGCAACGGCAGCAAAAGCCAAAATTGACAAATGGGATCGCATTAAACTAAAGAGCTTCTGCACAGCAAAAGAAACTACCATCAGAGTGAACAGGCAACCTACAGAATGGGAGAAAATTTTTGCAATCTACTCCTCTGACAAAGGGCTAATATACAGAACCTACAAAGAACTCAAACAAATTTACAAGAAAGAAACAACCCCATCAAAAAGTGGGCAAAGGATAAGAACACTACTTTTTATAAAATGATCAGATTGTTGACAATCTCAATTATTTAAATACAGCAAAAAATCTGAAATTAAGTGAAAAATTCCTCTGAGCAGCAAGAAAAATAGTCAGAAGCTTATTTAAGTTGGTGCACACTCTCAAGCTAGCTGGCGCTTATTTGGTTAGTATTAGGTGTTAACTTGGGTTACTATTTTAATAAGCTTGGTTATTTAGTTGCCATAGAAACTAATGGCAATAAGAAGGGGCCATGAGGGAAAAGAAAGAATAAAAGCAAATAGTGTGACATATCACATTAGCCTGGAGAGCATTGCTGTTGCAGTGTTACAGCTCTGAGAAATAATTCAATAATATTTATCAAATACAGCTTATCGGATATTTGTGTTTTTATCATGATAGAAATATTTCCATCAAAAAATGGCCCACAAAAGTTGTTAGTTTTTTAAAGGGGTCAGCCTCAGTCATCTAGACCTGACAATTCTAAGAATTCCTTACTGTAAAGCATTTTGATATGTTCAAATGACTTTAATATAAAAACCATGAATGATAAATATTATTTCCAATTTAATAAAGTAAGAAGAGAGGCTCAAAGAGATGGTATAATTTGGTGAAAAAGTGATAAATTAGGCTGGGCGCGGTGGCTCATGCCTGTAATCCCAGCACTTTGGGAGACTGAGGCAGGTGGGTTACCTGAGGTCGGGAATTCAAGACCAGCCTGACTAACATGGTGAAACCCCATCTCTACTAAAAAAAGAAAAACAAAAAAGCCAGGTGTAGTGGCAGACACCTGTAATCCCAGCTACTCAGGAGTCTGAGGCAGGAGAATCACTTGTTCCCAGAAGATGCAGGTTACAGTGAGCCAAGACTGTGCCATTGAACTCCAGCCTGAGCAACAACAGCGGAACTCCATCTTAAAAAAAAAAAAAAATCATGAATTAGTTATGCGACTATCAAGATTTAAATACATAAATTCTGTACCCCCCATTTTTTAATTTATTCTGTATTATTATGACACTTATGTTCCATATTGCTTCTCTTAATGCTTTTGAAAAAATTGATATAATTCTCTTTTGGGTCAAATCTGCAAAATGACAGCTTGGCTGGAAACCACCTGGTGGTATGATCATTTCCAAGACCACTTAAATTTTAAGGTTACTTAAGAAAGTCACCTGCCTTAGTCCAGAGCTGTATCCTGAAAGCTGCTGTATCTGATGCCATGAGTTATTAATTTCAGATGTCTGTTTTGTGCTTTGGATATTATCCAACTTCTAGTACATGTATCTCTTTGCCTAAGGGCTTTTTCCAGAAAATGACTCTACCATGGACAGTAGGCTAGAAATGCTGGGTAATTAGTGCCCTCAACCAATTACTGAAGCCAGTGAGCATATAAATATGTTAACTCCCTTCATCTTTCAGTGATATACCATCATTTCCTAGAAATTCCCTACAGAATAGCTTTAGCCACCCAGCATGGTTGCTGATTTAACTCAGCTTGTATTTACTGCCTTCCCTCCTCAGATCACTTTCTGGTGTCCTTGAAGGTTATCTCTGCACTTCCCACACAAATTTCTTGCACTCAAATCCTTGTTTCGGTCTACTTTTGAAGGAACCCACAAGAAGACATACATATCTGGAAGAATTACTATGCTTAAAGTACATAACTTCATCTATAACTCATAATAAGAAGTAATACTATAACAATAATTGAAAGTTTTGAGGTTTATCATGTGACAGTCACAATTTGAAGTGTTTTAAAGTTTTACCTTATTTAATTATCATAACAGCCTTATGAGATAGAAACTAGTACTGTCCCCATTTTAAAGGAAAAAAAGCTGAGGTTTGGAGAGAGTAAGTAGCTTAACTAAGATCATTCAGCTTGGCAGTGATACAGTCAGGAGTTGAAACTAAACCTTCTCTTGCTAAAGCCGAGTTCTTAATCCTACAGAAATTAGTGGATTTATGTTCCTATGGACTTAATGAAAGAACAAATAAATAAATATAAAATAATTTTTTCTTTATCCTTCTCATTTTATTACAGTATGGTGTACTAATTAAGAATTTTAGAAAAGAAGTAAAGTAAAATTTCAATACAATTTAAAGATAAACTGATCAGGGGGTCCTGAGAGCAGGTTTGATTGGACTCTGGACTTGGTGATGGGTAAAACAGGTTTGAGGAGAAGGACCCAGCTCTTTGCCAGCAGGCAACGCACAGAGAGATGGCTTTCTTCTCTGAGACACCCACCTGCAGGTACCTAAACTCTCTGTTACCCTAAGCCCATATCTTTCAGAGGCCCAAGAAGCAGCGACTACTTTTAGTGTCAGTGGGAATGTGTAAATATTTAACTAAAATGATGAAGCCTGAAAAAGCCTGGCTTCTTTGCTCTTCCTTTTACTGTAAGGGAATTGGTGATTAGAATAAATAATGGTTCTGAAAATAGCTCCATCTCATTTGTTCAAACAATTAAGCCCATCAAGGAAGTTAATTTATGAGAGAAATGACATACATGTTGGCAAATTGTTCTGTTCATCTTGAGAGCCTTCATATTTTCTCATTCCCTGTTTTACGTCTTCCTTTCTGTCTCTATTGTTATTTATGCTATCACTTCTCAGTGTCTTTTGGGAGCTGTTGTTTCCTACAGCTAGTTTGTTTTTTTCCATTCCCAAATTCATGCACAGATCTATTTTATCTACTTGTTTCTAAGGACGTATTTGCTCTCTCCTCTCTCCTAATTTGGTAATGACCATTTAATTTCTTTATTTCTGGCTTTGGTTTGCCACAGTCATTTTTTATAAAACATCCCTCATACATCTTGCATTCTGGTGTTGATAGGGCATAATTGGATAGATTCAGGTAAGTAAAACAGAAGCAAAGGACTCTGATACATGTAAAGAAAAGAAAATAATTGCTACTTTAAAAGCCAACTGTACTTTAAACTGCTGGGCTACGTGGAAAAAGAATTCTTTTAAGAAAGATATTTTCTCCTTTGCTTATGACAAACCCTTCTCTGGGCTTGTTTGATATGAAAGACAAAGTCTTCTATGTCTTGTGCTGTTCTCTACTGCCTTGATATATATGGCAGAGACTTAGATGGAAGCAGCAACTTTGAGCCTGGTAAGAGGTAGACAGGGATCTGGGGGATCCTGAGATTTGGAGAAGATGGAGGAACAAGCTTACAGTAGGAAAAAGGTGTAGCAAGATGGCAGTAAGTTGGAGTTGAAGGCAAAAGAAATTCGGTTAGATAATCCTGGAAGAAATTATGCAGAGAGCTTATAGAGAGTAAAATCCAAGGTTCAGTGTATATATATATTTTACCCCTTCTGCATTCTGTTGAAACTCTTTTCTGTAATCACTAAGCATCAATAGAAAACATGCTCCATGCTGCCTTACATTGACAGTGTTTAGAAGACTAAAGAAAATGGGGCAATGTCCAGTGTGGGAACCAAGAGATGAAAAAAAAATTGTAGCCACAGGATGCATGCAAGTAGATGGAGTGACCACAGGATGCATGCAGGTAGATAGGGTGACCACAGGATTTATTCAGGTAGGTGGGGTGACCACAGGATGCATGCAGGTAGATGGGGTGACCACAGGATGCATGCAGGTAGATGGGGTGACCACAGGATGCATGCAGGTAGATAGGGTGACCACAGGATTTATTCAGGTAGGTGGGGTGACCACAGGATGCAGGCAGATAGATGGGGTGATCACGAGATGCAGGCAGGTAGATGGGGTGATGGAAATGTGGTGAGAACAAAACTTCAGAGTTCAAGGTGGGCTGGTGAACTTATTTGCGTCCCCTACCAAACACATGCCCTGCATAATCAATTCTTCACATTTAAGCAATAATGAAGGTTTAAAAACACAAACCTGATCAAGTCATCTCTTATTTAAAACCCTTGTGAGGATTTCATAAAAAACTCCTTAAAATGATATACATGTCCCTTTATGCTCTTACTCATCTCTGCAACCTCATCTTGCAACAGACTTACCCTCAGCATTTGTCCTTCATCTACACTGGCATCTGTGCATTCCTTCTGGTATGCCACATTCCCCTTGCCGCAGGACCATTGTACGTGCTGCCCCATCTGCCTGAACGTTGTTCCCTATCCTCTGTGAAAAGTTGGCTTTTTATCGTAAATCAAGCATCCCTTCTTCAAGGAAGCTCTCCTTGCCCTCCCTGACCAGCCAGTCTCTCAAAGAGCCCTGTGCACCTCTTCTTTAGTACATCTGCAGGAATTGCCATTGCACAATGGTTTGTGTGGTCACTTGATTAATTTCTATCTCCTCCACTAGTCACACAGCTCCATTCAATGGTTACATTAGGCCTGGATGAGAGTTTTATCCCTGGGGCTTTGTTCAGTGCTAATCATATCATAGGCACTCAGTAAACATTTGCTGGAGAAAGGAGGAAGGGAAAGAAGCAAGGAAGGAGGAAAGGAATGGAGAAAGAAGGAAGGGAGAAAATAATAGAGGAGGATAATAAATAAATACATTTATTAAAGGCCTCAACAGTCTTCTCTAAAAATATGCATTAGTGAACTTATAGTTTTCTGTCTGGTTCTACTTGAAAGACAAGCATTTGGAAGAGTGGATTTTTTTTTTTCTGGTTTTCAGAATGGACTAAGAGTTCTGTTTCAAAAAACCACTGAGTGTGGTTGACACCGAAGAGCTTGTTAAAATTGGTAGTTAAGGAAAGTCCTTACCTGTTTAGTTAAACTTTATTCTGTGATGATAATGAAGATGATGGTGATGAAGATGAGTATATAAAATTTCTTTTGATTATCCTTCCTAAATTCTTTGATGTATATGTATATATCTTCTTTGTGTATCTGTGTATATGAAGAAAGGATAACTTTTCCACCAGCCATAATCATTTAGCACCAACCTAAAAACCTTGTGAAGAAGAAGAAATTCTTGGTCAATCTGACAGTTGCTTCTGTTTAGTAAAGAGAATGATTTCTCAAGAACAAGGATCATATGCGAATAATGATCTAATAATTTTACCTTCTTTTCCAAGTTGCATTTTGGCAAAACAAACTCTTCCTCTAGGGTGTTAGTTGGCTATTAAAGTATTTTATCCCCAGGCACTACCTATGGCATTGGAGTTTGAATTAGGACTGTTTGCCAGGTTAGAATTCCTAACCTGACTTTATCACTTAGCAGCTATGTGACCTTGGCCAAGCTATTTAACCTGTTTGAAACTCAGTTCCCCCATCTTTAAAATGAATATGATAATTTCAGGTCAGGGGGCTATGATGAGTGCTATGTGAAATGATATATAGAAAACCAGGTGCAGAGTGGATGCTTAAAAGTTGCCCCCCTTTTCCTGTCTGAATTCTGTTTTCTGAACGTATTTTCTTCCTTCATAGCTTCTGCAAGAAGTGATGTGGTTCTTTAATTATTACTCCATGGTGCCAGATGAGTTACCTTTTGCACCATGAAAGGGAAAAAATAACATTAGTAGTCTTTCTTTAATTGACCCTCCTGAGAGAGATCAAATGCCAGAGCTGAGTTTTAGGAGCAGCTTCAAATACAAGGGGCTGAAGTTAGATATTAAATTCTTATGAATACAGAGAAAGGAGAATTCTCCGTGACGCAAGGCAACTTTTGGTGAGTGGTCTAATGCAGCATCTCTGAGAATAACTGCATCAGTTTGGTTCCTGTCTAGCTAAGGAAAAGGGGACACAGAGCTTCTCTGACTTCTCCCTGCCTTCAGTCGTACCTTCTTCCTCTCTTTTCTGGAAGCTGCCAGAGAGGGCTCCCTAGTACCAGTCAGAATATGTAGAGAAACAGTGCCTTTCTTCTTTTACCATTTTGACTCTTCCTCCAGGATTATTCCTGCAGAGACCTCTCAGAGAGACTCTTCTCTTATTTGTCAAGCTGTGTCTAACCCTTATGAAATAGATTAATGCCACTTTGTGACCCATTTCATTTATGTTTCTCCTCTCAATCAGAAGCACCATAATTCTCCAAATTGAATTTTAAATGAGACCCTGTTCATTGACCACAGGGACAGTGAATATATGCATAAATTGAATCAAACCTCTTTTCTCAAGTAATTTGTCTTCACTCTAGCCTGAAATTGTCCTTTAAAGCTGGGTAACAGTCTTAATTCAGACTTCAACTTGATAGTGCCTGGGGATTAAATTACTTAATGGTCAGAGTGAGAAGTTTATTTTGTAAAAGTAAAATGAGGGGAAGGGAGATGAAGTCAGCATATTATTGTCTACTAGTGGTCAGGAGAGGAGTTGCTTGGGTCCGGTCTGGATTGTATGGGCAACTTCTTGAAGGTTAGACATGAGATCTCTGTAGAATCCTTGCATGTTTCATTCTCTGCTCTAAGAACCTGTTAAGTTAGTGAACATTATTACCCCCATCTATTTTATAGATGAGCTCTGAACAGAGGTCAGAGAGATTAAATACTGTGATATTACTTATAGTTATTAAGTGATGGAGACACAATTTTAATAAGAGCTGTTTTTCCCTAGAGCCCAAGATTCTATCTGACAATTATATTATACTGTGAGGTAGCATTTCTTAAAAGTATTCATTTGTGGAGACATAAATAAAATGATAGCTAACAGTACCAGATGATTTGGGACAAATATAAAACAAGCAGAGAAATTCATAAACCCTGAGGGCATCTCTGATGAGGCTCTGTTCAGATGGCAACCTATGGCACCAGACTCTGGGGCCTTGTCTAAAGGTCACTAGGAAAATTAAAATCTGTCTCCCATTTCGATTTGCCATACCAGTGAAGGCTGATGAAACTGCAAATCAAATAAAAATCTTGGAGCCCACTCATACTTTTGTCCCAACATCAAAAGTGTTCTTTTCAGTTTATTTAACAAAAGAGTTCCTTAACACAGAAGCTTTCAGAACTTGTCTTATGGAAGTCTCTTGTCATCAGGGAAGACTTTAAAATGGCATATTTGGAACATCATAAACAGTCTTCAGTTGTTTCTCCTTCTACTTTTAAAGCTTCAGTCATTCATGTATTTAACATCTCTTTATTGATTGATTACTGTATCCAGCCACCATAAATGCAGCCCTCCTCACTTGACCTGATCATTATTCTGATCACCATCTATTCTGTGGCAGACTCTAATACCTCTGTAAAATTGGCCAGGATGTCTGCCACTAACTCCTTCCACATTTTTCAGAAAAGTAGATACTATAATTCAAAGATAAACCAGTTACTGGAGTTTCTTAGTGCATCTTTAAAATAGAGGCAGATACAAACAAATAGCTTAGACTTGATGAAATATCAGATGTCTTCTAAGGTTCTTTAATTCAACAGCTCTGGTTTTAGCTACACTCAGCAAAGGTATGAATTCTTTCAGGTTTGAGGGCCTTAGGGTTTTCATTTTGGAAATAAACAGCTTGGATACATTTTTTTTCCCAGTACTATGATTTATCCAAGCACCTGCTCTACTTTGCTCCAAAGTACCTCCATGAGGGAGCTGCATCTTCCAAATCCCCAATGATTTTGAGAAAGTCATACTTTTTCTCATTGGAGGATGTAGTAGCTTAGGAGAATTAGGAGTCTGGGATAAGCATTTGACCTGCCTCTCTTTTCCTTCATGGGAGGCAGTGTTGGGTGGATGGGGAAGCAGGGGACAGGGTGGTGAGGAGCATGAGTCCTGCTGCAGACCATTCTGGACCGAATCATGACATCTTTCTTGATGTATGACCTGAGGCAAGTTATTTAACCTCAGTTTCTTCATCAGAAAATGAAGCTAAGAGTAAGATTTACATGAGATGAGGAAAACTAGAGGCAAGAACACTTGGGGCTCACTTGGAATAAAGCCCAGATCATATGGAGCAGACAATAGCTAATAGCTCTTTCTTTATCTTTCTTTCTTTCTTTCTTTTTTTTTTTTTTTAAGATGGAGTCTCACTCTGTCACCAGGCTGGAGTGGTGCAGTGGCGTGATCTTGGCTCACTGCAGCCTCTACCTCCTGGGTTCAAGTGATTCTCCTGCCTCAGCCTCCTGAGTAGCTGGTACTACAGGCATGTGCCACCACGCCCAGCTATTTTTTGTATTTTCAGTAGAGACGGGATTTCACCACTTTGGCTAGGATGGTCTCGATCTCTTGACCTCGTGATCCACCCGCCTTGGCCTCCCAAAGTGCTGGGATTACAGGTGTGAGCCACCATGCCCAGCCAGCTCTTTCTTTGTCAGTCAAGCAAGCAGTGAGTCAACTATTGTCTCCATGTTTGGGAACCTGTGAATCTAAGGCTGAACCTACAACTGGGGCTTCACTGGGCATGCTGGATCCAAGCAGAGGGAGCTGGAGGGCTTGTGGAGGGGAATAGGAAAGGGCTTAGGCTGTGGCTTCTGCTTCAAGCCAGTGGGAATAATAAGAGTATATGACCCTATTTCCAGAATAGAAAGATAATTCTTTTCTCTTCCTTTCTGTATTTATTCAAGCAATTCAACATATTGCTTCCCTCTTTGCTCCCATTCTCTTCCTCCTCTCTCATCCTTCTGTCTTTCATTCCTCCTTCCCATCCTTTCCTCTTTTTTCTCTCCTCTAGTCTTTCCTCCCTTTGATGTGAATTCTAGCCTTGGAGTAGGAAAACACCTTGGCATGGTGGAGGAGGTGAAGGGCAAATGGGAGATAAATACTTGGCAGAGGAAGAGTCTATTTTGGCTTTCTTTCCTTTTGACCTCAAGCCATGCATCTCTCATTGCTGGGAAAAGGCCAGATAGGCTTGTGACTTGTTGATAAAGAATGGAAGAAAAATCATGTTGGCAGGAGGTAGGCTGCACTGCATCCAAATGAGCAGGGCCTCACCATGGAAGGCCTGAAAGGGAAACATAAACTATTCCAATGGAAGCTGCAGAGCAGGCTTGAGCTTTAGAACTGAGAAGAGGAAGAACCACTCTGTGGTCAGCCCCAGCCTGAAGGGAAGTTATAACATCCAGCTTCCTTCTGTTCCAGGTTGGTAGTGGATGGGACACCTGGCTGGGGTGGGGAAGGGAATCGTGTTACCTCAAGAGCTGAAGTGGGGAAGGCTTCAGAGAGAGCTTAGAGGCTTGCCTGTCAAGAGAAGCACTGGGATTCACAAACTTTGTCTCTGCCTGTTGCGGTTTCTAGTGGAAAAAATAAAAACCCACAAAATGTAGCCTCATCAACTAATCTCCAACCTTGCTCCCAATCAATATCCAGGTTCAGACAGATATTAAAATAAGCACTTCCATTGTGTATTGACAGCACCTATTTAATAGAATAGCTGTGCCTGATGACAGGGACAGAAATAGGGAGAATGCGATGATTACTAGGCAGTATGAGCATCTTGTGCTAATCTGTTCCCATTTCATCCTCCTGCATGTTATCTCTTTGATTCTCAAAACCACCATGGGTTGACAGAGCACTGTCTAATAGGAAGACAAATATACATACACAATACATACACAAATACATAGTCACAATCTGACAAAACTAGACCCCTTGGGAAACAGACTTTACAATTCCATAGATGTCAGAAGTGACCTTAGGCATCCTCCACAATTTCTCAGTCTAAGCAGGATGTTTTCTGCAATAACCTGGGTGAGTGAGCGTCCCACCCTTTCCTAAATACCCCCATTAACAAGAATCTCACTTTGTGTGTGTGTATGTGTGTGTGTGTTGTTGCAGCCCATTTTATTGTTAGTAGCTCTAGAGCATTCAACCATACCATTGGGTTCCTGCTTTTCTATATTTCCAGGCAAAGTGGTGATGGCCGAAATCAACCCTTTATCCTTTTATCATTACTAATCCCATTTAGTTTAGATCTTGGGTGTCTAATTCCAACAGCAGTGTTTCTCCTGAATCCCTCCCTCAACTTTCTTACTTTTCAGCAATGTCACCACCGTCACCACCATTGATTCCAGCTTCATATTGGTGAGACTCGTTCCAGAAGAATGGCTGTACCTTGAGTATTACTGCTGCCTTCCTTAGAGCTACTGTTCCACTGAATGACACAATTATTTCTGTGACAATTAATTTGGTGTTTTTCCTCCATAATCATTCTTTACTCCACAAAAGATACCTTGTTTTTCTGCTTTATAACTTTCTATAGGAGTTTATACTGTGTTTCCAGGGAAGGGATTGGAGGTATTCTGGTGAGGGGTACCATCTTAGGTTGGATACTCAGTTTTTGTTACCTATACCACAACTGTGTATCAAGACAAGGCACACTGTTCTTAATCTTCCCACCCTCCTGGGCTGGCTTTGCCTTCTTAATTTACTTGTACAAGTTGAATGAGTCTTCATCTCTTTTTTAGGCAAAGATCTTTTAGTCCATAGTGCCCAGTATGTTCATCCGTTTTTGGTCCCTTTAAATGATCTTACTGTATACAAACAGAAGAAAAGGAAAAAAGCTGGAAAAATTAGCCCACCAGAGCAATTTGTTCAGATTCCCCCATTGTAACCTTGAGCTCCTCCTAACTCCTCAACTCTCTCCTGGTTCTCTTGCCTAGAAGATACTTTGGGTGTGTTTCTCTAACACTGTATTTCAGATAAAATTCTGAGAATGACCTACCTAACTTTATACCAGAGAGACAAACTCTTTTCCTTTAGCCCCATCTGAGGATTCTGGTGATCCAGTCAGGCCCTCCTGCCTTTTCCCTAGGAAAAACAAAAACAACCCCCCTCTCCTACCAAAAACAAACAAACAAACAAACAAACAAAAAAAGGGCTCAGAACCTAAGCTTTAACTCCAGAGTTCCCTTTGCTATTTCTCCACTCGTCAGTCGAAACATGAATTAGGCTCAAAGTAGACTTTCTTCATGGACATAAAGGCAAAACCTAGTAATATCATTGGTCTTGCTTCTGCCTCATGGAACAACACAAACATGCCACCTCTCAGGTATTAAGGTATTGGGCAAAAAACAAGATTTAGGGCAAATTCAACCATGCCTAAGGTGATTCATGTTTGCCATAATGAGTTACTCAATAGCATTTCGTCATACACTGTAGTCCCCTATTGGAATTTAAAGACAATGTGAAGAACACTGAATGGTTTTGTATTCAGAAAAAGGTTTGCTTCCATTGCACTGATAGTGAGAAGGCTCACCTCTGGCAGAGACATTTATGGCTGACTGAATTTCCACGGGTTTGTCTCAGCTCCCTTACTCCGCATTGTTTTTTGACTTTCTTTGCAATGAGGAGAGGTCAAGTGACTCTGGACAAGGGCTGTAAATCTGAATAATGCATATCACCTCTGGACCAAAGCATCCAAGAGTCTGTATGGAAATTGCCTGGATCCTGAGTCACTGCCACGGCCAGCTTCCCCAGAGTCACTCATCTTGCTGGAAGCAGACTTTACAAGCACAAGAAGCAAATCTTTGTTTTACTATATCACTGAGATTTCAGGCCTACTTTGCTGGCACAACAAAGCCTAGTCACCATGACTGGTATGGCATCTTTGTAATAGTCCTTAAAAAATGTTCACTTGCCTTGTGTAATTGTAGTTATGTTCTCTGGAGCCCCACAGCATGCTTCCTAAGAAGGAACGTCAAACCCATCAAAAGTCTTTTCTTTAAAAGCAAAGAACAAGGGGATAACATACATACGGGCAGCCAGGTTATTCAGGGTTAAGTAGAACCACTGAGTACTTAGAGGCCTGAATCTAGAAGCCTCTTTTTCTCCCACTGCCCTTGCCATACACGCTGGTTCATCTGAGCTGCTGCAGCAAAAGGCAAGCTTAGGAGAGAAAGAGCATATCCTTAATTCCTGGACATGCTGAACCAAGGCTGCTGAAAGTAATGAGAATGCTACATGCTTGATATAGGATCTGGGTTTTAAAATCTAACAGACACATATTCTCTGTGGAGACTTTGTGGCTGCAGCCAGGCTTCAGGTCTCAAGCCCTATTTTGCTTCCCATCAGAAACTACTCTTGCGTGAGAGCTAGACAACTACTGAATTTTCTGCTCTTTCTAATCTTCCCTCTTCTCTCCTCTCCTCAGGAAGATTTATCAGGTGGTGTTTCTAGTGCTCCTATTAACAAATTTTGATAGCTTCTCTAGGGAGGGAAAGAAAGCCAATGTTTTTTTAGCATCTAACACAGGCCACAAAATGTGCTAGTCACTTTTTTTTTTTTTTTTTTTTAAATATGCCCTCTCATTCCTAATAGGTAGTACAGTGAGAGCCAGGTAACACAGATTAGAAGGAACAAAGGACTTTGGAGTCTCAGAAATGTTGGTTCAGAACCACAGCTCTGTACTAGTGCTGTGACCCAGAGCTAGTCTTCCTGAACCTATTGCCATAGCTCTCAAAGGAGCTAATCCTACCTCATACTCCACTATTGTGAGGATGAGGTACTTGGTGAAATTGTGTGCTGCTGTCCCTGGCACATACTAGGGACTCAATAGCAAGCTCCTTAACATGCTTATGAGAAAGATCTTGCTTCCATTTTGCAGATGAATTATGGCTCCTAGACAGTCAATGACTTAGCCTAAGTCATGTCATGGGAGAACTGGATGCCAAATTCAGGTCTATCTGATTCTGATTTCAGTGCTATGATGGCAGAGTTAAACAGTTATGACAGAGATGGTATAGCTACATATTCAAAATATTTACTGTCTAGTCCTTTAAAGAACTAGTTTGCCATATTCAGAATTGAAAGAAAGAGTATAGGATCTTTGCATATTAAAGAATTCTCATGCATAGAAAACATTCATCAAGGACTCCACACTAGTAAAACTATGTGGCAGAGAAAAAAAATATTTCATATTTTAACATGCTTTATATATAAATCAGGTAAAACATAAGAATATTCAACACATGTTGAAATTAATAAACATACAATTCAACTCCCTAGCACATCTGGTTAAGCTACAGAAAGCAAGAGGAAACTTTATTTTATAGATTAATTGGTTTTCCTGTGGGAAAATAACAGGAATGTTAGCAGACAGCTTCATGAGCTGTGATCCAGAGAGAATAGTTCCCCATCAACCCCAGGAGGCCTGACTGTGTTTGCTTGGTCATCAAAGACTGGAACATTCTGAGAGGACACAATGTGCTTTAATACAGTGTTGAAGGAGGTAGTAAATTCTAGGACTCTCTGAATTATTTCTATGTAACCACAAACAATTTGATGTTTTACTACAAAAAAGGAGGGCATTCTATTTTGATTAAATCAGAATGGTTCTTCATTCCAGGGAGTATTTTACTTCCTGTGTCTTTAATGTCTGCTTAATAAAATCACACATTCAATTATTTAAAACAGCCAAGAACCAATAAGGGATTTGCCGACCTGGCGCTTAAAACTTAAAAATCTAATTTGCCTTTCCTTCACTGCTAGCAGATCAGACCCAGGTTGAGGGGGATGGAAACTATTGGACATTGTAGAGTCATTTTGAAGAGCTGAGACTTGGTTCGCTGAATCTCATCTATACCTGAAAAGAATGAATTTCATTATTGATGTTATCACAATTGACATTTCCCCAGGTTTTCATCTATTCTATCCCCAGATTCATTACCTTTTTCAAATTGTTAATGTACTAATCTACTGAGTTCTGGCGATTTCCACTGTGATTTTTATCTATACAAGAATTTTCACAAATAGTGAAAGTTAACCCATCACCAGCTGTTAGACTAGCCTGGAAGGACAAGCTGGGAGATTTGCTGGAGTATTTGTACCTTCTTTAAAGATGCTATGCTTTCCTAAAACAATCACATGCATTTTACTTAAAGAAAATAGTTTTATAATTATTGAAGACACTTAGACTTTTCCAAGCAAAGATGGAAGAATAGGACATTGACCATTTTTCCCACAATCGAATTTGTATTCAATGTTTAAGACATAACCTTTTAATTGTACAGAGAAGTATGCTGATTATTCATTTTTCCTTTATTGTTAATTTTAACACCAAAACAATATTTTATTTTCATTTTCTGTAAACATATAAGTCATTTGCTATTTCTACATATAACTTGATGTTTCTGAAGTTGACTTTAAATATAAGTACTTTGTTATATCTAAGTACAATTTGATTTTTCTGAAATATTAAAGGAAGTTTGTTTCACTTAGATTCATTATATCAGAAGGGATAGTTCAACTAAACTCTGTCCCAGTGATGTGGATAGTCACAGTCACATGGTGTATAATTAAAGCAAAAATGCTGTATAGAGATTCTGTTCCTCATAATTATTAATATGTTCAATTACCATGGAGTGCTACTAACAGCTCTTAAAATAATCAGCCTGGATTTCAGGAGAAATATTGGATAGGGAAACTGCACTATTTACAAAGTGATCAAGATAACAAGATGCTGGCTCAGGAAATATGATTTATAAAGTAATTATTCTTCTTACTAGTTGCACGATCATCACATTTCTTAGCAAATTACAATTTTTTTTCTTTTTTCTCATCACAAATTACTTATAATCCTACATGCAGAACTCTATTCCCGTGCCCTGTGTTTCTGCCAAATTAAGCACATTATAAATTATTTGAAGCAAGTACTTTTTAAAAAATTCATTTTTGCCTTTCTGTCAGCTATCATTTACACTTTCTTTTACTATTCTTTTAGTAGTCATTCTGTCTATACTTGTGATTCTCAAAATGTGGCTCTCAGACCAGCAGCGTCAGCTGCATCAGTGCATCAGCATACCTAGAAACTTGTTGGGAATGCAAATTATCTGGCCCTGGTCCAGACCTATGGCATCAGAAACTCTGGAGATGGAGCCCAGAAGTCTTTAAGCCCTGCATGTGAGTATAACTCAAGCTGAAGTTTGAGAACCACTCAAACACTATACCACACTTTCTGTTCCCTCTCTTTATTTTATCCTATATGCTCTATGTTCCTTCCTTGTTGCCTGGTAAAAACAGCATTTTTTTCTTGTCCCATCTAAAATGCCGTCCTTGGTTTCTCCCTTATCAGAATTCCCTTAGAATAAAAAGTATATATTAAAAATTATAAGGCATATATCTATGAAACCTTGCTTTGTAGTTGTTTGGTAACATCTATTATCTCCTCTCCAATGATACAAGTCCCAGAAACAAGGTACTATGTCCTTATATTCTATTGGCATATAGCCCAGTAGCTGGTGTTCAATCAATAACTGACTGCCTGCCAGATCTTGCCTCTAACACATACCCTCTACCACTACAGGCTGAGTTTTGCCTCTGAAACTTTTTCAATACTGATTCACCTCTTTGCAGTATTTTTCACTATCTCTATGCTACATAATTCTTATTAAGCTCCAATTTGCTCTCCCTTCTCTCAAGAACTTCCCAAAGTTTGTCTGAATTTCTACTTCTAGCTAGGAGATGAATCCACCCATCAAAAACAACAGAAAAAGATGGATAGAGTAATTAAAATAAATTGTTTTAAGGCCTCAGAGAAATATTAAGGTATCTGAATAGAGGGGTTACATGTCAGAAAAAGGGAAAACATTGTGCTAAATGAATGGAACATACTACCCTGTCTTTTTCTGAGAGATTCACTGATGCCTAAGAGTCATGACTCAAAAGGTTGAGATGCTGTGTAGTAAGTTGCTACTAAGAAGCTAAGAAGTTCAAAACAGCTTTTTGACAGTCTTGTGCATTTGTGCAGACTTTTTAAAAAATGAAACTCAGGGCTGCCTAAGCAGTTCACACTTGATGAGTCAAGATACAGGACAAGAAGCAAGCATAGAAAAGTGATGTCGACATCCCAGACTTCTCTCATCCTCATCACATTTGCCAACCATAAGCAACATGGACTTATATATGAAGAAGTCAAGTTAAAGGGGAGTAATTAAGTAGTTAAGGAGATAATTGGAATTTCTGGCAGTCTTATAGGCTATAAACCTAAATGCTGGAGTTTTATTGACTAAGAAGAGGCACCCTGATAACCCAAGTTTTCATTTGGGGTCCCTGAAAGATTACATCATAGGAGTGAAAGTAAATCAGAGATAGATTAGAACTTACAAAAAAGAATTAAATTCAACTTTGAAATATTTTATATTCTATTTGATTAAGGTGACTTGTTCTCTGACTTTTAGACATGAAGACTCATCTAGAACTTCTAGAACTACTTTATTTAAAATAAGTGCATTAAAAATTACAAAACTAAACAAAAGACACAAAAAGATAACACTAATGGAAAAAAAAGGTAAAAGAAATAGTGCCCTTAAAAAGTAGTTATGATTAATATGTCTAAGAAAGCAGATGGCAAGATGGAGGATGTCACAGGTGAATAGAAATCTTTTTTTATTTTCCATTTGAGACAGGGTCTCACTCTGTCACGCAGGCTGGAGTGCAGTGGCATGATCTTAGGTCACTGCAGCTTCCACCTCCAGGGTTCCAGGGATTCTCCCACCTCAGCCTCCTGAGTAGCTGGGATTACAGGCATGCACCACCACACCTGGTTAATTTATATATATTTTATAGAAATGAGGTTTCACCATGTTGCACAGGCTAGTGTTGAACTCCTGGGCTCAGGTGATCTGCCTGCCTTGACCTCCCGAAGTGTAATTACAGGAGTGAGCCACTGTGCCTGATGAATAAATATTTTAAATAACAAATAAAAATTTGAGACCAAAATTTGCCATTAAAATTAAGAAAGTAAAGATTCTTGTAATACCAGATTTGACAAACCAAAGAGAAGATTCGTGACCTGTAATACAGAGAAATAGAACAGAGGAAGAAAAATGATCGGAAACACAGAGGAAAAATAAAATACACAAAAGAGCATTAGTGACATTTAGCATACAGTGAAGAGGCCTAATCTACATGACATTAAAGTACCAGAGGAAAGGAGAGAATGAAGTGAAAATAATTTTTGAAAAATGAAGGAAGAATTTTCCAAAAATAATAATAAACCCTTTAACTCAAAAACTAAAGAAGCTCTATAAACCTCAGTCAGGGGTAAAGCTATGGAAAACAAAGACAGTGTTAAAATCTTAAAGCAGCCAGAGGAAAAGTTATCTTGCTACCAAAGGAGTAACCATAGGAATTATAGCTTATTAGTCAACAGAAATGATGAATGCTGGAAGAAAATAAAAAGGCATTTCTAAAATCCTAAAACAAAGTAACTATAAGAGCAGAATTTGATGCCCTGCAGGATAATATTTTGAAAATTAAGAATAAATAAAGCTGTTTTCAGATAAAAATAAATAAATCTTATAGAAATGATTGGAAACAGATCTACACTTAAATACTAACATATGGTCTTCCAGGAGGAGGAGATAATTCCAAAGGGAAGAACAGAAATGCAGAAAGGAATCAGCAGTAGCACAGTGGGAGGCTGAATCCCCGACTCCTGAGTTGGATTTCAGTTTGGTTGCTCTCAGTGCACCACAATCCTCAAATTCCTCCAGGCATCCTCTCTGTAGGGGATGGGTTGGTAAAAGGTTATTCTCAAAGTTTCTGTTACGCTGCGATTGGCTAAGACTTAGCTATCATTACAGGCGCATATTCCTAAGTTGTTTTTTTTTTTTTTTTTTTGAGATGGAGCCTCACTCTGTCGCCCAGGCTGGAGTGCAGTAGCACAATCTCGGCTCACTGCAAACTCTGCCTCCCGGGTTCACGCCATTCTCTTGCCTCAGCCTCCCCAGCAGCTGGCACTACAGGCGCACGCCGCCACGCCCGGCTAATTCTTTGTATTTTTAGTAGAGATGGGGTTTCACCATGTTAGCCAGGATGGTCTCGATCTCCTGACCTTGTGACCGGCCCACCTCGGCCTCCCAAAGTGCTGGGATTACAGGCATGAGACTGTAATTGAAAATTGGGTTTTCAATCTTGTTTACTTGTTAAACTAGGTTGCAGTTAGTCTACAAAGACTCAAATATAGAAGTACCGAGTCCTTCTCCTTCCATATTTAGTTTGCTTTAACAGTGGGAAAATCCTGTCCTTACAGCTCAGCCTCAGTCTTAGTGCCCCTGAGTTTGTGTGGTGAAGCTTTTTCAGCAATTTTGTTCCTGTCCCAGGGTTAGAGTTTTATTCTTCATTTCTCCAACCGCAACTGATCTTCACTAGTGTTCACACTTGGCCTTCAGTAATTTGATAAATGTCTTAGCTGAATTCTTTTCATCCACTTTCAAGGCGATTATATCTTGCTCTGTGCTATGTAGGCCGTAGGTAATCAAGTGCTCATGTTTGTTTCTTCTTGGAGGCACCTATCTTTTCTCAGGTGTTAAGCTGGTTGGTTGCCCTGTTGTATGTTGTTATATATTATTATTATTATGACAATAATATCAGTGCAAAAGGGAAAATACCATTAAGGAAATTGAGGTATTTTAAGATCCTTATAATGTCCAGAAATCAGTATACTCATGCTTCTGCTATCTGTAAGTCTAGATGAAATAAGCAGTAAGATACATTGATCAACACTCTGTCCAAAGGAAAAATATCCTTTCACTACTATATTTTAGAGACACTCATGTTTGGGTTGTAGAACTCTACTAGACTAACTGAATTTCAGTTGGCACTGGCATATAATGCAAAATTATCCATAGAGTATACCTGAGGTTTTTCTCTTTAATGGTGATAAGCAACTCTTCATGATACTATGAGAATAAATTAATGGAGCTGAGACAGTGCAACAGGGATCGATGTCTAGTAGCATGAGTCCCTTAGTCATTAACATTACTTGCGTTTTCTGTGTCTACCTGAGCTCCATATTTTACATACAATTCTTATGTGATGATTTCTAATGCTGTGCATGCCCAGCCTTAGAGGTTTGGCAGGTGAGAAAACACTCAGGTAATTGTGGGTATGGAGGGTGATAGAGTTTGGATGTGTGCCCCCAGTCAAATCTCATATTGAAATGTAATTCCAATGTTGAAGGTGGGGCCTGGTGTGAGGTGATTGGATTATAGTGGCAGATTTCTCAGGAATGATTTAGTACCATCTCCCTTGGTACTGTCTTCACAATACTTAATGAAGTTTTTCTGTGTGTGTGTGTGTGTGTGTGTGTGAGAGAGAGAGAGAGAGAGAGAGAGAGAGAGAGAGAGAGAGAGAGAGAGAGAGAGAAATCGATAGATATCTGGTCATTTAAAAGTCCATAGTACCTCCTCCCTTGCTTGGTCCTGCTCTGGCCATGTGACATACCTGCTCCCACTTTGCCTTCCACCATGACAGTGAGTTTCCTGAGGCCTCTCCAGAAACTGAGCAGATGTTAGCATCATGCTTCCTGTATAGCCTGCAGAACCATGAGCCATTTAAATTTCTTCTTTTAATATAAGTTACATAGTCTTAGGTATTTTTTATAGCAATGTGGGAATAGACTAATACAGAGAGAAAAAACAAAGTAATGTGTGCATCACTCCAAATGACTGCTCTGTTTAAAATATTTGTAGTTAAAATATATGACAATAATACACAAGAGGATAGAGAACGTCCTTATGTATTATATTAAACTCTAATAAGTCAAAGATACATATTTAAACTGTAGGGCAGTGATTTTCAAATTTTAGAGTTGTTCAGAATTACATGAAGGGCTTCTTCAAACAAAGAGTGCTATATACCACCCTCAAAGTTTCTCATTTAACTTTTTGAGTGGTGGGGTGGGGTCAAAAGTTTACATTCCTGCTAAAAATTTCAGATGCCACTTTTTTGAGGAAGACACTTTGAAAACTACCTCTGTAAGGTAAACTATTGAAGTAGTGGTAAAATAATATGTAGTGTATAGCTAGTAGAACAGAAAATACACTAAAAATAATAATAGTAATAATAATAATCATAATAGGCCTGACTACTCCAAAGTGAGCAGGAAAGGAGAGAAAAAAAGAATGTAATATGAATGAGTCAAGGACAGATCCAATTGTGACAAGGTAAATTTAAATCCCTAGGAACTACATTTTATTTAGAAAGATTAGTCTAATTAAAATGCAAAAATTATAATATTGAATAAATTATAAAATGAAATTTATAGAGATAAGGTACAAAAATGTTGAAAATGGATATAAAAAAGTTTTACCACGCAAACATTAACCAAAGAAAACTGTGTGAATATGTTTATATCAGATGCCATAGTCATTAAGGCATGATGCATTTATTAAAGATAAAAAGAGTGTTTTCATATTGATAAAAGGTCAGTATGTCCGGAGAACATAACTATAAATTTGTGTGCACATTATAAAGCCTACAAATATACAAATGATACATTGTCAGAACTAACTGGGAAATAGAAAAATCTAAAATCAGATTTGGAGGTGGGGCACGGTGGTTCACACCTATAATCCCAGGACTCTGGGAAGCCAAGGTGGGCAGATCACTTGAGTTCAGGAGTTCAAGACTAGCCTGGGCAGCATGAGGAAACACGGTCTCTACAAAAAAATAAAAGAAAAAGAAAAAAAATTAGCCAGGCATGATGGTGCATGGCATTGGTCCCAGCTAATTGGGAGGCGGAGGTGGAAGGAGGTTTCAGCCCAGGAAGCAGAGGTTGCAGTGAGCTGAGATTGCACCACTGCACACCAGCCTGGATGAAAGAGTGAGACCCCATCTCTAATAGAAAAATAAAAATAAAATAAATAAAATCAGAGTTGGAGAGCTTAACAAGTAGTGTTTGACAGTGCAAATAATCCAAAATAACAATGATTTAGAAGATCTGAAAAGCATGATTAGCAAACTTTACCATATATGAATAGAAACAATAAAACCTGTAACTACAGAATGCAGTATACATTGTTTTTAATTGAATACTTACCAAAACTAATTACGTGCTGGCCATTAATGAAGTTTCAACAGATTTTAGTGGATTGAAATGATATAAAAGTGTTATTATCTGGCTATTGTGAAACTGATCTAGAAATGGCTTTAAAAACCTAACTAGAGCATTGCAGTTTTTTCCTGGCTTATGGCTGCATAAGTTCAATCTGCTTCCTTCTTCACATGGTCTTCTCTCTGTCTTTTCTTCTGTCACGTAAGGATACTTGTCATTGGATTTAGGAGCTCACCTGGATAACCTAAGATGACATCATTCTGAGATCCTTAATTAATTACCTCTGTCCAAACAAAGTAACTTTTAAAGAGTTTATATATTAAGATATAAATGTATTTTGGGGAGTCATCCTTCAGCCACTGCAAAGATTATATAAAGTTCTAGCAAGGCTGATGAAAAACAACCAAGAGTAATAAGGCACAAATTACCAACATCAGAAATGTTAAAGAAGATATCATTGCAGATCCATAAAATATTACAAAAATAAGAAGAGGATATTATTAACTACTATATGCTGATATTTGAAAAGTTTAATGAAGTGGAAAAAATTCTTTGGAAAACATTACTTACCCAAACTGGTATAACTTATACAAAAAGAAATTGAAATCTGTTTAGTCCTATATCTTTGGGGACATTTAATTTTGTGACTAAAATCTCTAACAAAAAGAAACCTCCAAGTGCTTGTGGCTTCAGGGACCATTTTCCCCCCAAATATTTAATGAAAGAAATAGTTCTAATCTTACTCAAATACACATAGATATTAGAAAAAGTAGGAAACAGCTCTTGTTTTGTGAGGCCAGCATACTCTTTTTTTTTTTTTTTTTTTTTTTTTTTTTTTTTCTGAGATGGAGCCTGGCTCTGTCGCCCAGGCTGGAGTGCAGTGGCGCGATCTCGGCTCACTGCAAGCTCTGCTTCCCGGGTTCACGCCATCCTCTTGCCTCAGCCGCCTGAGTACCTGGGACTACAGGCGCCCGCCGCCACCCCTAGCTAATTTTTGTATTTTTAGTAGAGACGGGGTTTCACCGTGTTAGCCAGGATGGTCTTGATCGCCTGACTTCGTGATCCGCCCGCCTCAGCCTCCCAAAGTGCTGGGATTACAGGCGTGAGCCACTGCGCCCGGCCAACGTACTCTTTATTTTTATTTTTATTTTTATTTTTATTTTTTTTTTGAGACGGAGTCTCTTCCTGTCGCCCAGGCTGGAGTGCAGTGGCGCGATCTTGGCTCACTGCAAGCTCCGCCTCCCGAGTTCACGCCGTTCTCCTGCCTCAGCCTCCTGAGTAGCCTGGACTACAGGCGCCCACCACCACGCCCGGCTAATTTTCTGTAGTTTTAGTAGAGGCGGGGTTGCACCGTGTTTGCCAGGAGGGTCTTGATCTCCTGACCTCGTGATCCACCTGCCTCAGCCTCCCAAAGTGCTGGGATTACAGGTGTGAGCCACCGCGCCTTACCAAGCATACTCCTACTGATAGTATTATTGCAAAAAGATACTTACTTGACAGTTTTTTTCCATGATAAAAGATGTAAAAAACTGCAACAGAATATTAAGAAATTGAATCTGTGTATGTATTAAAAGGATAATGAATAATGTCTGACTTCACTATATTGCAAACTATATTACAGAATGCAATTACTTAACATTCAAACAACAATCAATAACATTCATAGCTTTTAGAAATAAAGTAGAAAATTCCTATGGTCATCTCACCAGGTATAGAAAGTGATAATATTCAATACTCATTAGTGTTGAACAAAATGGATGTAAAAGCAAACTTTCTGATAAAGAGTATCTACAAAATATCTATAGCAAACATCTTTTGAATGAAAATATTAAAAGGTTTACCACAGAGATTAGGTAGGTAGCAAAAATATTTGCTCTTATTGTTCTTGTTCAACTTTATCCTGGAGGCCCTAGCCAATACAATAAGATAAAAAAGTAAACTAAGGCATAAAGATTGAAAAGAGCAAAAATTGTCATTATTTACCAATCAAAGTTTTGTACACATGTGTCATGAACTTATATTCTCCCCAAATTCATGTATTGAAGCCCTGATCCCCGACGTAACTATATTTGGTGATAGGAGCTTTGAGAAGGTAATTAAGATTCAATGAGGTCATAATGGTGGGGCCCTGAGGAAGAGACACCGGAGTCATGTGTTCTCTCTCTCTCTCTCTCGCATATTATCCCTTTATTGGACCTTCCTCAAATTATTCTAAACTGTATGAGCCATATGTTTCCCAATAGGATACTAGCTAATAAATTATTAAGCACTTATTCCTTGCCAGGCACTTTGTTAAGAGCTTAATTTCATTATGTAATTTAAACCTGTTAAAATAACTCTTGTGAGGTAGAATTATTATCACTCCTTTTTTACAAAAGAGGCAGCCAGTATTGAACTTTGGAGACTTTACAAAGTTCACACAGCTAATGAGAAGCAGACAGCCCTAGGAGTTGAATTCAGTGCTATTGATGAGAGCCTGTAGAACTGAATATCGTAACCATTCTCAATAATCTTTGTTTTATACAAAAATATTAACAATCCCTTATTACCTTGGTGCTTAGATTAAAAAACAATTCTTAACAATGACTTCATTTAATTATTACCCTAACAGTAGATCTGAAAGTATTGTCCTATTGTTACAGATAAATAAATAGAGGCCAATGCAATTTAAATGACTTTCTCAAAAATACTAGAGGATACAATTTAATCCAGCCAAGTATCATGCCTCTGGATTCCATATTACATATAACTGTATAATCATCCTTTATCAAATACATATACTCATCTATTTTAAATGATACTTGGAATGGTACTTATACTACTGTGTTATCATCTGGGTACAGTAGTGTGATGAAAAGGTGGTTGATATTATGTGTTCAAAGATAGAGAAGTGGAGGGTTAGGAGAAAAAGCTGTGGCTGAAAAAACAAACTTTTTAGCCTCCTTTCCTGGTCCTAGAGTATTACAAAGTAATTGATTCAAACCAAATATGAGAAGTAGAAATGAAATATCCTTCCATGCTGCTGGGAGTTAATTGATGAGGAGCAATGTCTCAGCCAGTTTACCAACTGATTTCTGTCTAACCTTTGGCTTCCTATAGTTCACTAAGTCCTAAGCCAAGAGTCATCCAAGAGAGCGGCTGGAGACCACAGATACTCTGAATTCCAACTTTAATTGGCCTTCTGAGAAGACAGAGAGCCACAGGTCCCCAACAGATACTACCTACTTCCTTCAGCCCCAAGGCAGGGCACTCTATGGATTCCAGTGAAAGCTCCTCCTGTTTGTCCATGAACACATTTTATGTTACCAGGTTCATGTTGTGGGCACAGATGCTCCTAGTTGCCTCTTCCACATTTAGAGAATGTATATTTTAGGAAGATCTGTTAAAAACAAATATACAAATCCCTAATCTTACTTGTTTTGTTCAGGCTAAAGATGGTACTTTTTTAAAAAAACTGATTTAAGACAAAACCTCAGGTTATATGTGAGTGTGGTGTGTGAATGCGTGTGTATGTGCATGTACCTATGTGTATTTAAATTCTTTATCTTTGATCATATCCTCCCTACCAGACCCATTTTTCCTGGGATTTGGGTGGAGTGTAAGGAGTGAGGAGAGCATCTGGTTTGAGCAGCCATTTGCAAAGACGACATTCTACCCAACCACGTGACAAGCAGCCCTTTGTCATGTGTCCATGCCAATAACTAATGAGGAAAACACGTTTGTGTGTTAGTTTAAATCCTGGAATGGATCAGTTCAATCACAGTAGATAGCCGTAACATCAACTTTGTATCTCCCACCATGTGTGAGAAGTAAATGAATGTCAATTTTGGATTCTTAAAAAAAAAAAAAAAAAAAAAAAAAAGCTAGAAACATTCTACTCTTGTCTCTAGAGAGGTCTTCTTTCCAGGACTTACTAAAATGCTATATTTATACCTATTTCTATTGAGTTTATATATTTACAGTGGAACTTGCCAGTTGGCCCATCAAAAAGTCCAACAGCCTGTCTGCCTGCCAGCTGATTAGCCAGGAAAAAATTCAGGTAGTTCAGGCACAGGAGGCTCAGTCTGTATCTGGGTGAAGCATAACAAATATGACCGGACAGATCTGGACACAGGCTTAAGGAATCTGGGTCACTGGGTCCCAATATGTTAAGAGCAAACACTGGTATTCTATAGGATATACTGAGATACCTCATATTTAAAATATCACAAAGTCAGCATTTCTCCAATTCCCAGAAAAGACTAAAAGTGACAATGATTTATTTAATAACTTAAGCTTTTGTTCCACACATTTTAAAACCAAACCATTAATACCTATACCTCTTATGTGCTAATAAAAGGGCTCATTGAAGACATAACAAATTAACCAGTAACTCTATATTTAATGGAAAAAGCTAGGAAATTGCTAATTTTGTTTGACAGCTTATTTTGTGAATACACATTTATAGTTGCTCTTTTGTATGTATTAACTACATCATCGTAGGTATGGTTGAGGTTTTCTTCTAGAAACTACATGATGAGGGAGTTCTGAGGAAGGCAATTGTCCTACTCTAGGCTGGGGAAATTGAGGCCTTTTTCCATAGAGGAGATAGCTCTGGAGCCAGATCTAAAAGAATTGTCAGGATTTTGAGAACTAGAGAGGAGGGTTGACCAGCAGGAATCCAGGTAGGAGAATAAAACTGTGCCTGTCATATATGGAAGTCTACCAAGCTAAAATGTCTGGAGTGGAAGGCTCGTTGCAGGTGGTGAGCCATAAGAATAAACTGTTTGCTGATTTCTTGTGTGAGACATCTCTACATGATTTGGAATCTTGTTACTACTGGGGGCCTCAGCTATTTGCCTCCTGACATCAGGACATATTTAAACTGTTTGCTATCTTCAGTGAGTGTCTTTGGCTAAGAGGCCAAAACTCAAATGTTCTTCATTAATGCAAAAGCCAGATGTCATCCAGTATGATGACCTTGCCAGTCCTCTGGACCCTGGGACCATAGTAGCTGGCATCTGAGCCTGAGATCAACTTTCCAGCTAAACTGCCAACATACTTGACCAAACTATGCTTTCAAAATCACAAGATATAAGAAGTCTGAAGATGGCACTTTCCGAGCTTCAGAATTTCAGGAATATTCATAAAATCTCTGCCTACTACAAACCATTACCTCTATCAATGGAAATAAGTAATGAATTCAAATTTCTCCTTTGAGGGTATTGTGAAAATGTACATCTGCTTGCCTGCTACTTTGCCCAGCTGACCATTAATAGACTTGAGTTGCCTTCCAATCTATCATGATATGAAAGGTCATCAACCCTGAAACTTTCAAAAGCAGGGGCTTCCTAGCAAGAGATTTATTGGTGGAAAAATTGAAGAAACCAACATGTACACTGACATTCTACAGTGGCATGGACATAATACAAATTTACTGTTGTTTTTTATAATTTTATTCCATAATATTACCGTTGTTTTGTAATAGTGACCCAGATGGTAAGCATTTTGCATAGAAAGAGAATGGAAACATCTTCTGATAAGACTTGAATCAAGTCAAGGCCTCATTTTCTTTCCTTTTATGAAATTGTAGCTATATATATATTTCCCCTCTCTCTTTTAAGGTGTGCAAGGCTCCTTGAAGGCTGAGTGAAGTTTCCATTCTCTTTGCACTAAAACTCCTGTTTTAATTTTTAGCACAGCTATCATAGTGCACTGAAATATCCACTTATTTGCCCACCTGCCTCTTGGGGGAAGGAACCTAGTTTATTGATGATTATGCTGCCCTTGGAATAAAACTGAATTTTTCATTAGAATGGCAAGGCATGCCTGATTAGACTGCTGCTACATCTACCACCTCATCAGCGCTTTCTCATTTGCTTCGTACTTTAATTTACACTGGCCTTATTCAAGATCCTTGAACTTTTCAAAGACTTTATTGTTGTTGTTGTTGTTGTTTGAAATTCTGTTCAATTTACCAAAAATTCTGTATTCTGAAGGAGTATCTTAATAGCTGCAGAATGCAAGTATGTAACAATGAAAATGTTGATAGTAATCATAACAATGATGATGATATTTCTAGGTTATGATTTTGTGCAAGTCAGTGTGCTAGGTTTTCCACTGGATTTCCTCATTTATTCCTTATATCAACCTTATGATGTAGATATTGATGTTATTATCTTAATTTATAGATGAGAGAACTGAAGCATAAAGAGAATAAGGCAGGTTCTGAAGGACATACAGTTAGTGCTGAAACTGTGTGTCAAACTCAAGAAGTCTACCTCTAGAAAGTTGTTCTCAAACTATTCTCCTATAGTGCCTCTTACAGTATAGGCCTATCTGGGCTTTAGAAAATGCCTTGGTCTACTCAAGGCTCTAATCTATATGAAGTGTCTTTCCTGAAGTGGAGGTGAATGATAAATCTTTCTATCAATCTATCATGGGTAAAACTCCTGCATATGATGGGAGGCTGAGTCCAAACCAGCTTACTGTTTTCTACACAGGGCATATGGGTCTGTGTGTTAAGAACTGCCTGCAGAATCTGTTTGTCTGCCTCTCATTACTTTCTCAACCATAAGAACTTGCTCAGTCTTGCTGACACGAAGTGTTTCACCTTTAATTTTGACTAAAATTTTATCTAGTCTCTCTTTTGGTTAAGTGCTTTTTCTGACTATTTTTAGTATATTTTCTAACCTCTTGTTCTGAAGTTATGGGCTAACTTCCCATACATATAGTCACTTAATTCTAAATCCTAAAATCCCTGTCTAAGTCTGATTTTCCAGATCCTCGCTTGTGCAGGATGAAAATAAAGATATTATAAACAATTACATATGTTTGTCATTTTCAGCAGGGTTGTTCTACCAAGCTCTAGAGTGCGTTCACATTTGATCTCCAACATAATTAG
Source organism: Chlorocebus sabaeus (assembly GCF_047675955.1). Taxonomy (NCBI): domain Eukaryota; kingdom Metazoa; phylum Chordata; class Mammalia; order Primates; family Cercopithecidae; genus Chlorocebus; species Chlorocebus sabaeus. The sequence continues at coordinate 35,263,303 of NC_132904.1, forward strand.
CGTTAAAATGGACAGTTTTCTTCATTACCAGATAGGATAGTTTGCACTGTGACATTTCTCACATCACTCTATGAAAAAGAAGCAGAATTGGATCATGGTTAAAAGCATGTGTTTTGCAATAGGAAAGACATGGATTTGAAGGCAAGCTTTGCAGTTGGTAACTACATCCATCAGCAAGCTACTGAAACCTCTCTAAGCCTCAGTGTTCTTATCTGAGAGGTAAGGATAATGTCAGTGTTAACCTCAAAGAAGTATAAAGTTAAGTAAGATAATGCATATAAAGTCTTTACAGTATTTGCTGAAACCTATTCAATGAGCAGTTGGCATTATTATGTGAAGTTCTATTTTAAAAGGTTAAGGCCACCAAAAATTTTGGTCCAAAAAGGCTAATGTCCGTTATCTTTGTTATTTTGAACCATCGTTTTTGTCTGCGAACAACAGTTATGCAAGCTAGTGATCAATTTGCAATCAGAATTAACTAAATGGAGAGGATGTGGATTTTTTTAATGGAGCACTTGAGACTCCTAAGTCACTGTCACTGTATATTATATTTCGGTAATAAAAGAGGAACTACATAGTTGCTTCTATCTGTGGTGCCACCTTCAGGGGATTGTTTCAGCTTTATAGGTTGAGAAAGTGAATTTCATTAGCTCATTCTGGGATGACCGAAGATATTTATCAGTTGTTTGCAGGGAAATAACACATGCCATTCAAACTAACATAGTCTGGAGCTAAACCAAAACACTTTTCCTAAAATGTAAATATGATCATTTCATTTTCTTCCTTGGCACTCATCAATGGCACCCATCAGTGTCTTCCCATTTGTCTCAGGAAAGGTACTAATATCTTAACCTACAAAGTTCTCCTGTGCTATCTCCTATGAACCTGGCCACCCTCATATCTTTCCACTTTCTGTTTGCAAATGATACTCTGAGCATAGTAAACGTTTAACACTTGGTAAAATTGATTATACTTCCAGTAGACTATGGTTCTTTCAAGATGCTACTCATTGATCTTAGAATACCCTGCCCCCTGCCTCTTTTTTTCCAGAATCACTCCTAATCCCTTAGTCCAAAATTAAGTATAATTTCTTCTGGAAAGTCATTGTTGTCCCCATATCTCTGGTTAGGTTCTCTTGCACCCTGCATTATCCCATGCTGCTGTTACTGACTGTTGACTGACTTTTTCTAATTGAATGTAAGTTCAGTGAGGGCAGGAATCTTGTCTGTTATGCCTACCACTCTATGTCTAGAACTCAAAATGTACATGAAAAGTATTTTCTACTGAATAAATAGAAATAAATAAAATAAATACAATTTTTGTAATGGGAGAAATCTTTGTCAATCAGAACTTGGTATCTGCAAGTAAGACTCTCTTCACCCTTTCAACAGGTTTATTCTCAACCTGCTTTTTGGTGAGTGAGCTTACCCAGCAGGGTTTAATTATGAAGCAATTGCATACTGAGTGCAATTTAAATATATCTATAAAGTTTTATAAGCCCGATGATTTACCCTTCCCTATTGCAGGTATTTGTTTCAAAATCTGGGCTCATCTAATTTAGAATCAGTCTTTTACTTTTTTTTCTCTGTCTCTGTGTTGCACCAATCTTTTAAATGCTTTCATTGGACTGTGAAGTCTAGTCATTTCTTCCATACTAGCTTTGTTTAAGCTCATCAGCTCAGGTACAGAATTCTATCTTAATGACTAGGCATGACTCAACCTCTTCGAAGTAAGATTATCTTCTGATTTTAAGTAGGACCACTGAAATTCCTCTACTTTTACTACTCAATTTTTAATCTCTTCATTTTTGTTCATTTTAACTTTTATTTTAGGTCTGGGGTTACATGTGCAGGTTTGTTATATAGTTATATTCATGTCACAGGGGCTTGTTGCACAAATTATTTCATCACCTAAGTACTAAGCCTAGTATCCAATAGCTATCTTTTCTGCTTCTCTCCCTCCTCCCAACTTCCACCCTCAAGTAGACCCCAGTGTCTGTTGTTTCCTTCTTTGTGCTCATGAATTCTCATTTAGCTCCCACTTATAAGTGAGAACATAGGGTATTTGGTTTTCTGTTCCTGCATTAGTTTGCTAAATAAATGGCCTCTAGTTCCATCCATGTTCCCAAAAAAGGCACAATCTAATTCTTTTTTATGAATGCATAGTATTCCATGGTGTATATGTACCACATTTTCTTTATCCGGTCTGTCACCAATGAGCATTTAGGTTGATTCCATGTCTGTGCTATTGTGAATAGTGCTGCAATGAAGATTTGCATGCATCTGTCTTTATGGTAGAATGATTTATATTCCTCTAGGTATATACCCAGTAATGGGACTGCTGGGTCAAATGGTAGTTCTGCTTTTAACTCTTTGAGGAATTGCCACACAGCTTTCCACGATGGTTGGATTAATTTACACTCCCACCGACAGTGCCTAAGTGTTCCCTTTTCTCTGCAACCTTGCCAGCATAAATTATTATTTTTCACTTTTTTAATAATAGCCATTCTGACTGGTTACTACCTAGTTTTTTAAAAGGACCAATTTCTAGCTACTTTGTTTTTTGTCATTGCTAACTGATGGTTTCATGATTTCTTCCTTCACTTGGCATGCTCCATTCGTGTACCTAGTAAGTCACCGTGGCTTTGGTTCTCGATTCAGTCTTTGCCTCTGGGACTTGACCTGAAGTTAAATCACTGCTTTTGTCCCCATGTACTCTTTGGTCATGCCTCATTGGCACTAGCCAGCCAATTTTGGTATACCCCTATGTGTCTCTCCTTCCTGGAACTCAGTCTAAATGAATGGCTTTCTCAGATTGAAAATAACCTTTCTTCAGTAATGAAAGAGGATGAACTCTGCTACACTGTTTGAATTTCTAAATAAGATTCTACTTCATGTATATTTTAGGCAGGCTGATTCTCAATGGGAGTCATTATCTCAATAATGAAGGGGTTAAGGGAATAAGGTCTGAAGTCACATAGGCCTTCAACACTAGCTACGTGACTTTGGGGAAATCATTTCTTCTCTCTAAGCCTAAGTTTCTCTTTATATAAATTAAAGATAAAAATAATAGTACTTAACATATAAGGTTGCCATAACATTAGATGATGCTTATAAAACTCTTATCCCAAATGCCTGCACAGACTAAATAAATAGTACAGGTGTTACTGTTTTTATTAATAGTCGACTACATTAAAATATTGCAGTGGAATGCACAGTCTCTAACCCAGTATTTCCAGTCTGGCAGAACATCTTGAAAACTAATTTGGGTGATGAAAATATCAGTAATATTAGAACCGATATACCAGTCATAATGACAAAAAGAACTGGTGTATGGGTATCAATTGGTTGCTTAAGGCCGAAGACAACATGGCTGCTTTAGTGACACCTAAATTCCCAGGGAGAATCCTAAAATTCAGCAATAATGACCCTGTTCATACTCGAGTCCAAAGCCTGCCTCATGAAATACGTTGCCTTTATGAGATGACATTGGAAAAAAGAAAAAATAACCCTTTGGCATTTGCATTATGAAATCAAAGGACCAGATGTCATTGTAAGTGATTTGTGTTTATTTGTGTGTATATGTCCCTGAATACAAGAGATGTACCATTGATTTTCAACCAATAGTTACACAATGGCTTCTACAGCCTGACCTTGGATTATCTGGGTTGCACATAAAAAATTTCCTTAGAGTTTTTATCAGATCATGATTCTACCCAGGCACAAGGAGGAGGGAGATAGGAATGTAAGGACAACTTCAAAGTTCTATGGAGAATTAATAGCTTTTGTATTTCTTCTTGTTAACAAGGTGGCTACGAGGAGAGACATCTAATTAGAGTCTGGAACTGTGGAATGGCAGAGTTGTAGAGGATTTTGACTCAGTTGATGCAATCCTTCATTTTACAGAAGAGAAATCTCAGGCCCAGGAAAGTGGGTCACTGGCTGAGATTCATGTACTACCCAAGAGCCAGATCTGTAACTGAGCTCTTCAGACTTTAGGTTTAGTTGTTATTAGTTAAAATCTTTATATTACTTCTCTTAAGTCTTTAAAGTACAGTATCGCTGGAATAAATTAGTGCAGAACTATCAATAAGTAACTTTTATAAGACAGTGGTTAAGAGCATAGGAACTCACATCAAGTAAACCTGGATTCCAGTCTTGGTTCTACTGTATTTGCTACTTGTATTACTTGAGACAAGTTGCTTAACTCCGTTTGTCATAATTTTCTTCATTTGTAAAGAGTAAAATCATAGTTTACATCTCCTTTTATTTTTGTGATAGTTAAATGGGATAATAAAGATAAATGATTAAATATACATAACATAAAATTTACCATTTTGAACTATTCTTAGATGGTCCTGTGGCATTAAATATATTCACATTGTTGTCTAACAGTAGCTTTTTGATTTAAAATAATTTAATATAGATGTATTACCATGGTTTGAATATTTCTTTTCCACCCCAAAATTCATATGTTGAAATAGTAAACCCAACATGAGAAAGGGCCTTTTCTGGGTGATTAGGTAAAAGGGAGAGTTCTCATGAATATGATTCATGCTTTTCTGAAAGAGATCCCAGAAAACTTTTTTGCTCTTCCAACATGTGAGGAAAAGCTAGAAGGGACGGACCATTTGTGGACAAGAATGTGGGCTCTTGCCAGTCACCAAATCTGTTGGCACCTTGATCTTGGACCTCCCAGCCTCCAGAACTGTGTGAAATAAATATGTGTTGTTGATAAGCCTCCCAGTTTATGATATTTTTTGAAGCAGCTCAATCTGACTACAAAAAGTTGTTTTTTTTTTTTTGTAAAAGCTTCTACATGTGGCTTCTATAAAGGGATTAGTGATCTCATAAGGTACTGAATTCCATAAATGTAAAAAGAGTTTTCAAAGACTTCATATGCCCTCCCCTCCCACAAAAAAAAGCTCTACTCCAATTCACCCCCTTGTGCAATATCAGATTACACAGTTAGACGATGTTTAAATTTCAAACTACAACAGTACCAGATGTTTCTGCCTAACATAGTGCAATTATTTTGTACACAAAATAAAATGTGCTTTCCTTTACCCTAAAAAGCAGGGAGGGTCATGTTTATATCAGGTATCTCATTAGTGGGTATTTCAGTCCATGTCATAGCTGATCCAGTCCATAGTGCAAGCACCTCTCTTATATGGCCCCTGTGACTTGTTGTATCCAGTGGTATGTGAGATATCTTTGGAAAATCAAGTTGCCTTATGGAATCCAACCCAATATTTGTTTAGAGTCCTTATAGCACTGTGCTTAAGATTGCAGACTTTGAAACCCAAACTACTTGAGAACAACTCGAGCTCCATCATATTCTTGCTTTCTGACCTCAGACAACTTACCACTTTTGCCTCCCCAATTTTGTTTTTTTGTAAGCATCTATGTGCTACACTTCTTAGAAATACTAAATGGGCTAATAGATGTAAAGTGCCTGGAAAAAGACATGGGATAAAATAAGCTCTAATATATAAGTATTTGATAATCTGTTACTATGTCGAGTCTGACTCTAGTTTCATCATGAGCCCTTTGATATTCTCTAACTTCTGGAGTAAATTGTAAGGATAACCATCGATAACACATCTGACATAAAATAGTAGAATAAAGGAAGAAGAAAACAAATGAAATTTATTTAAGGTAAATAAACAGTAAGAAATAAACTGTGGGCAGGCATAATAGTCCTTATTTCCCCTTTAGTCACAGGGCAGAGTCATGGCTGGTATTTATACTTCCTGCCTCTACTACCAAGCCCATATTTCCTTTAAACCAGCTGCTTCAGTGTCAGGGTCACCTAGTATCCCAAGACCTGGAATTCATTCTCTACCAATGCATAGTAGGAAATTAAAAGTGATTTTTAATAAAAGGATATCATGCCTTTGCTTTAAAATTCAAGATGTCTCCACCAGGATCTCTGTAGATTGCTTCTAAAGAGAATATCTTGATTTATTCATTTGCCTTGCTGAACTTGTTTCTGTATCCACAACATAAATGGACTCACATGAAACTCCCAATAATATTTCTTGAAGAGAAATCCACAACAATTAAAATGTAAGCCATGTGAGGGTAGGCTTTCCTTGGTTTTATTTACTACTATATCCTCAATACCAAAATCAATACCTGGCACAAAATAGACTGTCATAAAATGTTCTTCAAAAGAATAAACAAACATACAAAATAAATGAAACTTAAAAAACAAAAATAAAAGAATTACTCGATAGCATGCAAGTTCAGGAGAGGTGATATGGGTGAAAGTAAATATAGGTAGTTGGGCATTTATCCTTCCAAATCTTAAATACTGAGTATCTCAAGGAAATGTGATTTGCTTAGGTTGATTCAAGGCCTTTGTGCTACAGTTAAAATTTTACCATAAATTCTGGTTCTAAATATTGAGTAATATTTTCGGAAGGTGATGCATGTCTAGAAAGAGAGATATGGGGTAGAATTCTGTGGGTGACCCTGATAGCCTTCTTTGATAGTGAGTACTCAAATTATATTTCATTATTTAATATTGTGTGCAAATTGGGAGAAAGGAAGCTTTCTTAGTCTTTTAAACTGCTATAACAAAATACCATAAACTAGGTAGCTGATAAACAACAAATATTTATTTCTTACAGTTCTGGAGGGTAGACAGTGTAAGATCAAGGCACCTGCAGATTCAGTGTCAAGTAAGGGCCCGCTTTCTGTCTCATAGACACTGCCTTCTCTCTGTGTCCTCACATGGTGGAAGGGGCAAGGAGTCTCCCTCAGGCCTTTTTTTTTTTTTTTTTTTTAAATAAGGGCACTAATTGCATTCATGAGGGCTTTGCTTCCATGAACTAATCACCTCCCAAAAGCCTCACTTCCTAATGCTGTCATTTTGGAGGTTAGGATTTGAATACATAAACTTTGGCAGTCACAAACTTCAGACCATAGCAGGGGTCCTGATATGATTTATGGTCCCTCTCTAAGGGGAGTTAATGCAAGGCTCTGTTGTTCTGTTAATGACTCTTGTTGGCTTCATCAGTGCTTTCATTTTTTTTTTCATATTTTGGATATTCCCATTTATATATGAGTGAGAAAAAGGTATCATTTATAATCTAATAGAAGATAAATCCTTTCTGTTATTTTTGAAGACAATTTCAGCTTACAATTTTATAGAGATGATGAGAAATAAGTTTGGAAGTACTCTTTAGGAGAAGCAAAAGTCAGTTTTGAGTTACCCAGAATTTCTGGATATATACAAGAATTTATGAAATTTTCAAAAGAGGCCATCTGGATTAAGGGGGTGTAACAGAGGAAACATTTAAATTTTAGAAGGATGTGTTATTCTTTTTAACATATTGTGTCTACTTGCCAAAATGTTGGAGGTAACTTAGAATCGTAGAATATAAATCTTGCATTTTTTTCAGACCAACCAAGCCCAATCTCAGGTTAAAAAGTGGAATCATATTAATACTAATTACTCAAGGTTAGTTGGCTTTTGTTATTACTCCTGCCATGTGACCAAGCTCTGTAACATCCTCAGTTAGAGATCCCAGGCTGTTTGTCACATAACTTCACAAATATGAAATTTCTTAAAACATGGACCCCCCAGTTGTCCCATAGGAAATAAGACACAGCCTCTGCAAAGACTATCTGATTTGCTGAGCCACTGCTTCTTGTGGATTCACTGTGTGCCTGTACACATATCCTAAAACCATGTTTACTTCAGCTGTTGTATATGTGAGCCTGATAGCTTATCTGTGCTCAAGTAAAACACACATATATATAATATATGCTTTGTTCTCTCCCATCATTATGGTAGATGAAATACGTTTATTTTTGTGCTATACTCTGGGTCTTAATATGTATGAAATAGTAAAAAAGCAGTTGTGCTCCTTCCCTAAACTAAAAACACTAAAAAGATATCAAAATAAAGACAAATGGAGGGGGTTGTAACTTGAATTTAACTAGTACTGGGTATGTAAGAAGGGATCTAAGCATCCTGTAATCCTCAGAGTCTCACTGAGGAAGGAAGTTCAGATGATAGAAATCCAAAATGGGTTTAAGAAGAATCTTGTGCTTTTCCAGTGAAAAGATCTCATCTTCAGAGATGGCACCCAAATGTTGCCATTTTTCTACCCTGTTTTCTCTTCTTGCCTTTTGAGGAGGTACTTAATTTCTTTTAATAATCTATATAAGCCACAAAGCTCTTTGAAAGTATATCTGTAGGAATTATATCATTCCAATTATACCAGTGAATAACCAAGAATAATTAAAAGTTCAATTCAGATATTGGACTCTCACAAAACACAGGAAATGGCATATTAATTCATGTTTAAGCAACACTTTTAATGTCATCTCTCCCAATTCTGTTTTGGTCTCTTGTACACACACTGCTATGGTTCTCAAGTTTTCTGCACCTTTTTTTTTGTGAAGGCAACCTCCACACTCCAGCCTTTGTCTCCAGTTAGGTGCTAATTGTGGGGTCTGGTGCTCTGGTTTCTCTCCTTGCTCTTCTGTACAGCTCACCATCATTCCTCTGCCATTCTGTATCTATGTCAATTAGTGGAACAGAGGAAATAAGCAGCATTCATTTGCTTCCCTATAATCTTCTTCCTCTCTTCTCTAGTTGATAAGGCACATCTATACAATTTAGGTGTTTCTCTGATGTATTAATGTGGACTTGGGGTATCAATTCAGGTAAAGTTTTTAGTGCTAAATGCTCACTAAGGTTGAGATGCTTAAGTGTTTATGGGCAGCTTCCGAAGGTCACATAGTTCTCACAGAGAATAAATAGAAGAGGAAAGGCCACTGTTAAGGTGCTAAAGGTCCTGTGACAGGCTGACAACACTTATACCCCTTGATAATGTGTTTCCTCCACTCCTGTCATGTTCTACCACATGCGATGGCTTTTGGAGAGGACTGAAAATTGGGAGAAGATGAGAAATGTGACAATGAGAGTTGTATAAATTTTAAAATCAATTTTATTGAAATACAGTTTAAGTATAGCAAAATGCATGTATTGTAGTTTTATATTGCTATGAGTGTTGACAAATTTATATTGACATGTAACCTCTACCACAATCAAAATATAAAACATTGTCCCCCAGATTTAACCTGTGCCTGAGATAATCATTGACCTGCTTTGTACCATTATATATGAGATTTGCCTTTTTTAGTTTTATATATCAGTGAAAACGTATATTATATACTCATTTGTATCTGGCTTATTTTGCTTAGCATATTTTTGAGATTTATCCACATTACTTTGTGCACTAGTAGTTCATTTTTCTGTATTACTAAATAATATTCCATTGTATGGATATACTACATTTGTTTATATATTCACCAATTGAGCATTTGGGTCATTTCCAGTTTTTGACTATTATGAATTAAACTTCTGTAAATATTCATATACAAGTCTTTGTATGAATGTATGTTTTAATGTCTCTGTCATAATTTCCTGAGAGAGAAATTTCTGGGGTGTATAGTAATTGTAACTTTATAGGCAATTGCAAACTGTTTACAAAAGTGATTGCAATATTTTTCATTTCTACCAGCAGAATTAGGAGAATTCCAGTTTCTTCATGTTCTTGGTAACACTTGGCATTGTCAATTCTTTTAATATCATTCATTCTAATGTGTGCATAGTAGTATCTCATTATGGTTTTAATTTACATTTCTCTAATAAAGATCTTAAATGTCTTTTCTGGAGCTCATTAGACAACTGTGTATTATGTTTGCTCTTCTTTTTTTTTTTTTTTTGAGATGGAGTCTTGCTCTGTCACCCAGATTAGAGTGCAGTGGTACCATCTTGGCTCACAGCAACGTCTGCCTCTTGAGTTCAAGTGATTCTCCTGCCTCAGCCTCCTGAGTAGCTGGGACTACAGACATGCACCACCACACTGGCTAATTTTTGTATTTTTTGTAGAGATGAGGTTTCACCATGTTAGCCAGGCTGGTCTCGAACTTCTGACCTCGAGTAATCTGCTTGCCTCGGCCTCCCAAAATGCTGGGATTACAGGCGTGAGCCACCAGGCCCAGCTGTTTGCTCATTTTTTATTGATTTATTTTGTCATCTGATTAAGTTGGAAGAGTTCTTTATGTACTTTGGATATAAGAGCTTGTCAGATATACATATAGTGAGTATTTTCATTCAGTTGGCAGCTTCCTGTTAATAACCTCAACAATGTTTCTCAGTGAGAAGACTTTGAATATTGATGAAACCCAATTTTAAAGGTTTTTTTCTTTGTATGATTTCTGCTTTATATATCCTAAGAAATCTTTTTTGACAGTAAGGTCATGAAGATTTTCTCCTCTATTTTACCTTAAAAATTTTATAGCTTTCTGTTTAGGTTAATGGTCCTTTTAAGTTAATTATTTTTTGTGTAAGGTAAAGTTTGAGATTTACTTTTTCTCCACATGAATATCTTCTTGTTCCAGCACCATTTGTTGAAGTGATCTTCTTTTTTCTTTTTTTTATTTTGAGATGGAGTCTCAGTCTGTCATCCAGGCTGGAGTGTAATGGCGCAATCTCGGCTCATTGCAACCGCTGCCCCCTGGGTTCAAGCAATTCTCCCGCCTCAGCCTCCCAAGTAGCTTGGATTACAGGCATGCACCACTACACTTGGCTAATTTTTTTTTTTTTTTTTTTTTAGTAGAGATGGGGTTTCTCCATATTGGCCAGGCTGGTCTCAAACTGCTGACCTTGTGATCTGCCTGCCTCAGTCTCCCAAAGTGCTGGGATTACAGGCGTGAGTCACTGTGCCTGGCCAATCTTTCTTTTTCATTCAATTATTTTGGCACCTTTGTAGTAATTAATTGGCCAAAAGCGTGAAATTTATATTATATATCATTTATCTATATGACCCTTCTTTTGTTTTGTCAATGCCACACTTTCTTTTCTTTTCTTTTTCTTTTTCTTTTTTTTTTTTTTTGAGATGGAGTTTCACTCTATGCCCAGACTGGAATGCAATGGCACAATCTCGGCTCACTGCAACCTCCACCTCCTGGGTTCAAGCGATTCTCTTGCCTCAACCTCCCTAGTAGCTAGATTACAGGCTCCCACCACCATGACCAGCTAATTTTTGTATTTTAGTAGACACAGAGTTTCACCATGTTGGTCAAGCTAGTCTCAAAGTCCTGACCTCAGGTGATCCATCCCCCTTGGCCTCCCAAAGTGCTGGGATTACAGGCATGAGCCACCACGCCTGGCCAATACTACACTTTCTTAGTTACTGTAAGTTTACAGTAAATTTTGAGATTAAGTAGTGTAAATCCTACAACTTAGTTCTTTTTCAAAGTTGTTTTGATTCATTCATATCCTTTACATTTCCATATACAATTTAGAATCAGTTTGTAAATTTATACAGATTCCTGCTAGGAGAATTTTGAATGGTAGTATACTGACTCTACAGATTGTTTTGTGGGAATATTTATCTTTGTATCTATAAGGATGGCCTTCATTTATTTTTTATTTAATTCTTCTCAGTGATGTTTTGTAGTTTTCATTGTGCTAGTTACATTAAATTTATTTCTAACTATTTCAAGGCTTTATGCCGGTGTAGTTTATATTGTTTTTTAAATTGCAATTGTTCATTGTAGTATACAAAATACTACTTGTTTTTGCATATTGACCTTGCACCCTGCAACACTGGTAAAAGGTTGTTACCACTGATTATTTTTAGTTGCTTTTTTTTTTTTTTTTGTAGACTCTTAGGATTTTTATATATAGTCCTGAGTGTATATCACGGATGACTGGTGTGGAGTCCTAATTTTGGGGGTGGGGTGGAGTCAGGCTGGGAGGACCAGGGAAAGCACAAAGAGAAAACAGATAAGCTATAGGTCTGCCTTTCTTCATGGTCTACAACACATAGTCCTCCTGTGCAAATAACACACAATCTTCCTGCACCCAGCTGTCACCAGACCCTTGGCTGATATAAACATTACAAGTTAGCTCACTGCAACCCTTGCATTATCAGTACTACACAAAGCCTTTTTTTTTTTTTTTTTTTTTTTTTTTTTTAGTACACAGCTCAAGCACCATTCTATAAAAATCCCAACAAGACTTTGTCCCTTTTCAGTCAGTTCCTCTCTTGCTGACCTGCCCGTTGCTTCCTTGTAATGTATTTTCATACTTTCTCTAATAAATCTGCCTTTCTTTACCTACAACTATCTTGGTGGATTCTTCTTAACCCTGTGCCACCAGCCCCAGATAGTCACCACTCACCTGCGACAGTTGTTATCCATAGGGGATTGGTTTGAAAATCCATAACCCAGAAACCAAATTCCATGAGTGTTTAAATTTCTTGTATAAAAATGGCGTAATATTTGCATGTAACCTATGCATATTGCATATCCTCCCTTATACTTTAAATCATCTTGATTACTTATAATATGTAATATAAATATCAAGTATTTTTTTTGAGGGGAGTCTCGCTCTTTTGTCCAGGCTGAAGTACAGTGGCACAATCTCGGCTCACTGCGAACTTCACCTCCTGGGTTCAAGCGATTCTCCTGCCTCAGCTTCCTGAGTAACTCAGATTACAGGAGTGCACCACCATGCCTGGCTAATTTTTGTATTTTTAGTAGAAACGGGAGTTTCACTATGTTGGTCAGACTGGTCTCAAACTCCTGACCTCAAGTATTGTTTGGGGAATAATAACAAGAACAAAAAGTCTGTACACGTTCTCTGCAGATGCAAGTATCTGTTTTAAAAAAATATTTTTGATCTGCAATTGGTTGAATCCATGGATGTGGAATCCATGAATGAACATTTCATTAATATAGAACCCATAGGATATAGAGAGCTGACCATACATGAATGATCAAATCATCTGCAAAAGCAATTTTACTGCTTCCTTCCTATCTCTATACCTTTTATTTCAACTTCTAGTCTAATTATATTGTAATTTCAGTTCAATGTTGAAAAGAACATTAACAATTAATTACAAAATAATTTCAGTTCAGTGTAAGAGTGAGCATCTATGACTAATTTTCAGGGTTAAATTGATAAACTTTTAGTTACAGTGATTAAGACCAAAGGAGACATACATTACCAATAGGAACTGGGACAGCATTATAGATCCTCAGACATTAAAAAGGTATTAGGGTATAATATAAACACCTAAGTGCTAAATGGTAACAACTTAGATTAAAAGAACATATTCTTTGAAAGAGACAAGTTATTAAAGACACTATATTAAGAATAAATAGAAACCCATAATCAAAACTTTATTACAGAGGAAACTCTGGGCCAGATAGCTTCCCTAGTTAATTCTATCAAACATTTAAGGGATCAATAATACCAAACCTTCACTCTTTCAGAAAATAGAGAAAGAAGGAGCACTTCCTATTTTATTTCATGAGGCCAGAGTTATACTGATTCTAAACCTAAAGGCATTATAAAAAAATTACAAATGAATGGTCCTCTTGAACATAAACACCAAAATCATTAATAAACCAAATTTGGTAGTTATAAAAAACATTCACAAATAAAATTTAGTAATATATAAAAGGGCTAATATATCAGACCTTGTGGGGTTTATCTCAAGTCTTTAGCTTTAAATCTTAATCAAAAATATATTCCTTGGTTTATATATATTAGTTCATTCTCATGCTGCTAATAAAGACATACCCAGGCTGGGTAATTTATAAAGGTGAGAGGTTTAATTGACTCACAGTTCTGCGGGGCTGGGGAGACCTCAGGAAACTTACACTTAAGGTGGAAGGGGAAGTAAACACATTCATCTTCATGTGGTGGAAGCAAGGAGAAGTGCCACGCAAAAGGGGGGAAAGCCCCTTATACAACCATCAGATCTCGTCAGAATTCACTCACCATCATGAGAACAGCAGCATGGGGGTAACTGCCCCTATTAATTACCTTCCACTGGGTCCCTCTCACAACACGTGGGGATTATGGGAACTACAAGATGATATTTGGGTGGGGACACAGCCAAACCATATCACTTGGGAATGGGCATATGGTAACCTGTAGTTTGCTCCTGTGGTACCTGTTAGCTTCAGCAAGTTAATAAAATTTTTCAAAATTCTACGTATTCTTTATAAAGTTACTTTTGTGACTTCAAGGATCAAAATCACAGAAGAGAAATCTATTGTACCTACCTCTGTGCTATGAGCTGATTAATGTCTTCAGTGCATTTCTTATCCAGCTGGTAAGAAAATACATGAAATAATTAGAAAACTGTGAAATGGGGCATACTCTGAATAAATGCTGTGTGTTATGTGATTCAGAGTGGACTAGGTCTTACAATAAAAAAGTAGATCACAATAGTCAGAAATAATACATGAGTAGGTGAATTGGGATCTGGACTCTAAAGCAGTAATTCATTTTCTCAATAATCTTATCAAAATGTACTTTGTATCATCATCAGTTATGAGTGTGTTTCATAATAAAGTTGAAAAATGAGATTGCTTAAATTTTACATATATTAGAGTCACTTCCAAGTTCTCCTCATTTCGACATCACTCTCATTATCACTGGTATTCTTGAGTGGGAGGAAAAGTCGTAAAGTTACAGACAATGCTTGGAATAGTTCAAAACTGACATTGTGTCTTACTTATTATGCTTCTCTATAGGGTATTTCACCAACTATCATGTCTGCCATTATTCTAGATTTTGTTAATTTACTTGCTTTTGCTGTAGTAAATTGGGAAAAATATTAATTTGCACACATTTTGATGTCTAAAAGCTGAGTAGTTTTAAAAATATCTCATCCCCCACAACAATATGTAAACAGTGTCTTCAGCTGCCATCCTTGATTTTGGCCATCTTGACAGTAATTAGCAGAATTCAAGTGGTATCTTGAATTTTTCCTCTAAGTTTGATTTCCTTGTGGTTTTACTAAGTAAGCATGTAATGCAACCACTATCTTCTAAGGTTGATTTTGTTACAGCTTTAACAGACTTTGTGCAAAGTACATCCATATTTAGAGGTGAAAGGTGTTTTAATTAGACATGCCAATGACATCATAATTTATTCAAAAACTAGCCCGTAATATCTTTAAGATCCCATGTTTTAATTGTATTAATGACATACAAATTGGGAAAATGTGATATAATGGAAAAGTCGTAAGTTTTATAAACTGAAAGTCATGAGTTCCCATCCAAGCTTCTTAAGTTAATGACTTTGTGATCTTAAAGAAGTCATGAAAACTTTCTGGATCTTAATTTCCTCATCTATAAAATGGAGATAATAATATATATCTTATAATTAAAATGTCACCTGAAATTTTACTTCCTGATCCTAACACCTTAGTGAGATTCTTGGATATTTTTGTCCATAGAACATAGCTGCTTTGTTTCCACCCCATACTCTGTTTGGTAACAGCTCTGTGCACCTTGACCACAGTTGGGCACAAGTTCAAAAATAATCAGATTGGTTGGAGCAAAGTGATTGGGGCATAGTCATTTGATGGTAGGATCCCAAATAGATCCACAATATCTTGTTTATGAGAGTCTGAGATTATACTCTGTGTACCCTGTTATCTAAGTGACTTACACTTTTAACATTACCAAAGTCCCTTAATAAATCAGTTTAAGTTTAATCAGAAATGATTTCTGTGTTTTACACTCAGAAACTGTCATTTGCCATATGTCTCCATAGTTCCCTTTGCTCTTATCTTTATAAAACTGATCATACTTGTAATTAATGTTCAACGTTTGTTTCCTTTATCAGACAGCATATTCTATAAAATCAGGGAATATTGTCTGCCTTGTTCCTGTTTCCCAGTGCTTATTTAGCACAGAGCCTAACACCAAGAAATAGTTACTAAGTAGATAAATGAAAGATTTATATCAAGTAGCTCTCACAGTGCTTAATAAATATGAGTTCCTTTCCTAGCACCTTTCCCTTTTACTTTTTTTCTAACATTGGGAACAAATCTCTTTATTTGTATAAACTTAAGGGGTACAAGTACAGTTTCATTCCATGGCTATATTGTATAGTGATGACATCTGGGCTTTTACTGTTAACTATCACCGGAATAACGTTCATTGTATCCATTAAGTAACTTCCCAGCTCTCACCCTCCTCCCACTCTCCCATCTTTCCAAATCTTTAATGTTCATTTTTTTCCACTCTCTATGGCTATGTGTACACATGTTTTAGTTTCCACTTATAAGTGAGAACATGCTGTGTTTGACTTTCTGTTTCTGTGTTGTTTCACTTAAGACAGTGGCCTCCAGTTCCATCCATGTAGATGCAAAAGACATTTTATTTTATTTTTTGACTGAACAGTATTTCATTATATAAGTATACCTTGTGAAAATACAAATGCTTTAATACCCCTGTGCCCTTGCACTTCAAATTATACACACATATCCCTCCCCCATCCACCACCCCAATCATTGATTCCAGAGAGCACTTCCACTAAAGTTTCTCTTGCAATGAAGACAGATTCAGAATACACTTTGAGTCAAAGCAGGGTTGGTGTCTGTCTTGAAAGAGTGTGACAGAATGCCCACCCCAGTTACTGTGCAGATATTTTTAAAGAACAGAGGTGGTTTCTGCTGAAGCCTTGCCCTCTGCTGCATCTTTCCTGTGGCCATTGCTATGCCAGCGTGAGAAGACTGGCCAAAATTATACTGCCAGGGAGGTCTTGTAAGAAAGTGAATATAATGGTCCCACACAGGGGTTGAACCTGTGACCCAGTTCTTATTAGCACGCTCTACCCAGCAGAACTAACTCTAAAGTGCTTGCTGAATTTTTCTGAGATAACTCTTGATGTTTTATTTTCAAAGTCATGTGGCTGACCCAATAAAGAAGCTGGCTAGTTAACTTAAAAATGTCTTTATGCCATTTTTAGAACATATGGGGCAGAAAGACCTTTGCATTGGTCAGTATTTGTAAAGAGCATTTGGTTTGTAAGAAAATGAATGCATTGCTATTCCAAGGGACATACAAGACAATCCCATGTTTCTCCATTTTTGATCCTGGAAGGTGGCTTTACAGGATAGTTATTGGACTATAGAATCTACCTTGTAGTTAAGCATGTAATCAAAATAAAAAGACAGCTATACAAATACACAGATGTTAAGGCTATCCACACAGGAGAAGCTAGCTGTTTTAAGAAAAAGGTATTTTTAATTTTATGTCTATTATATGCCAGGCACTTGGATACACATATTTACTTACAGTATTTTTGTGGTTCCATTATACCTATTATTTTCCTCATTTTATATCATGAGTAAACTGAGGCTTAGAGAGGTTTAAATAATGTATTCAAGATCACCCTTGGAGTCTGAAAATTGGTTACCTACTCCTACCTTATGATTTTTTACCATCCATTCAACAGTACTGACCTTTCTCTCTATTAACCTTTTAACCTTTGTATTTATGAGTAATTGTGGCATTTGAAGTCATTGAGCTTCTCCTTTGAAATTAATCTTATCAGTTATGAATATACAATATATTTGCCTTTCACATTAGCCAGTTCTGAAAATATTGGTAATATTTATTACTATTTAATCAAAATGTCATTTAATTTATTTTGGCTTCCTTCCAGTGTGACAGGTGATGATGATGATGATCATGATGATGATAATGATGATTCCAGGGCTCCACCTTTCTTCAGTAGGTCTGGATATTTTGCTTCAGTAGGTCTGGGAGATGGAGATGAATTTGCATTTTTAACAAGACTTCTGCTCAACCCCTGTCCTAGCCCTGAAGATTATGAAGCAGGAAATACCAGAATACAGAGAAACATTGCTAAGGAAAGAGGGGCTAGACTGTTTCTCTCAGCACATTTAATTGTAAAGTTGGAGTTAAGGAGAGTTGATGTTTTGGAAACACAAGGAGTTTGTTTAAATTCTAATTCTCTCTAGTTTTAGCTGCATGAACTTGGGCAACTTCATTTCTCACAGTGTCAATTTCCTCATCTATAAAATGGGTATACTAATGGCACCTTCTTCATAAGGTTGTTGTGAGGTTAAAACTAAGATACTATTCCTGGCACATGGCAAATAGTCAATGAAATATTTTAAAAATTTATTACAAATACTGTACTTCATACATGAGACAGCATAATTTCATAGTGGATTCAGACAGAAAACACAATGAAATTTAGAACATTTTTGAGAAAATGCATGAATATATTGTTCTTGGAAGTAAGAATTTTAATTCATTCTAACAAATATTTTTTCTGTTTTGTTCTAACCACTGTGCTAGGCACACAGATATTTTGTGAACATACCGAAACGTCGAGGCTGATGTGCAGGTGGGCAAAATGCTCCACTTGTTCCTTTTACTGGAGACACAATATTGGGCTGAGAAAATCATGACTCTGATCTAATATAGACAAATTTAGGATGTTCTAAGTTTCCAAGACTTTAAAATATGAGTAGATTATTAAATGAGAAGATCTCGTACTTTCCCCAGGCAGAAAAATAAGATAGCCCATGTCGGTTTGCCCAAATTTGAAATTTTAGGAAAGTACAGAACTTTACCCTAAACATTTTTTCTCTTCATTGCCCTTGCATGACTTCAACTCTTTGATTTAAATCAAGTCAATTTATTTTGTGAGGATTTTAATAACATATTAATTATGATCAGATTGGCACCTAATGACTAGCTCCCCGAGACTGACAGACATTGGACTATTTATATATAATCTCTGCCCTTTCCGTTTGACCTACTTTGACAGTTCAATTAAACCAATTGACTTTTAAAGTTTGTTTATGAAATGGCTAGGGAACACTGAGTATGTGGGGTACTTAGCATTTGTATAACACACCATTTAATATGTTCCCTTTGTGTTATTTCTGGAGTCTAGGAAAATACTACTCTCTGACAGGAAAAATCACAATCGAGTCACAAGTGGAGAAACTAAGTGTGTCAGTATACGTGTGCATGTTTGTTGTAATGCACACACATCATTTATTTGTAAAATATGAAAGGGCCCTTTCTGTATGTAAACTGATTGTCTGTAGTTCTCAGTTTCATCTGACTTGAATTGGTTTATGTGCTTGTTTAAGTATGTTTTAATCTAGTATTCATTCATTTGTTCAACAATCATTAATTGAGCACTTACTGTGCATCAGCTGCTATAATAGACTTTGTAACTCTCTATGTACATGTCCCATGCCTTGTAATGATAGTGAAGTAGGCTGGAGAAGTACAATTTCTGTGTCCCCCGCTTACTTACAAGCCCCCAGTGAGATGCAGTATATGACACAGAATAAGAGCTGTCTCTTGCTAAAGCCAAATTTTCTAGGTTTGTATCCTAGCTTTGCTACTTATCAGTTGACACTAGGCAAAGTGGTTAACTTCTGCTTCAGAACTTAATTCCCTTCATTGTTCTGTGGATCATGTGCACTAGCAAATACACAAAATTTAGAATGGCTCATGAGGAGCTCAGTGCATGTCATCCACTACTGTTATTAGTATTGCTGTCACTGTGAACTAGATATTCAAGAGATGGAATTTTGATATTATTACTTCCAAGAACAAGATACAGCCAGATCCTGCCTTCCATTTACCTTGTCTCCCTGTGGAATTCTGGGTTGAGAGAAGTATACACACAGAACAAAAGAAGAGTGAATAATATTGAGTCAGTGCCCAGTAATGTCCAAAGTAGGGCACCATGGTGAAAGTTGGGTTGTTAAATGAAGTTTAGGTATTTACTCACTTACTCATCTCTGAGAATAGGAAAAAGAAAGGAAGGTAAAGATTGTAGGGGGACATATTCTTAAGTCTGTGGTGAGAAAGACTGAAAGAGAGAGATGCTGGTTGCCCTAGGTGTCGTTACTAAAATAATGGTAATCAGAGTGGCAAGTTTAATAAAAAATGCTGCCTAGTTAAAAAAAAAAAAAAATGGTTCAATACCAGATTTCAACCAATAATTTAGCAACTTATTTCTATCTGTATAATTGTTACAAAAAGACAGGCAGAAGTATAAATGTAGGGGAAAGATACAGAAATATTCCTTACCTGGGCTATGTTCAGGACTTCATGTCAAATTGCATCCAGCTATTATAGTCTAAGAATCTGCATTCTAGCCTGGACAATAAAACCGCATAGTTCACTATGAAAACATGAGTAAGACATTTTTTCATAAGAAAAAATCAAACAAAATCATGTAGGTGTTCTGAGCAGAGTTTCAGCATAGGCAATCTAGACTTCACGGAAGTGGAGACACTTAGTGAAAGTGAAGGTTTACTATGCACTTACTTTGTATAAGCATTGTGCTGCATGTTATATATACATGATCCTATTTTATTCCCAAAACCACCCTATGAGGAAAAACTATTTTCTCCATTTTACAAGTGACAAAAGAAGGCTTACAGAAAATAAATAATTTCTGAGGTCTGTATGTAGTAACTGCCTGAATCTGTTTCAAAACCAGGTGGTCCGGCCACCATGTATGAGTGCCTAACCTCTGTTCTACCGCCTTTTCCCACTTTTCCCTGCTGCTTCCTACCAGAATGTAGGAAAGTTCTAGTCAAAGGAATAAGTGAATGTGTTAATAGACAGTGGATATTAAAATTTGTTTTATAGACTTCCATTAACGAACACTTTGAACAAGGCCTGAGGCTGTTGATGGAGACTTTAAGAGTTACTTACAAGGCATGATCACTTCCACTAAATGCTTAATCTTCATGGGAGGACAAGACAATGAATAAATAATGCTAGATGAATAGTGCAAAGGGTAAGTGGTGAACATTTAATCAATGATTTTTTATTAAGCACCTACCAGGTGCTAAGTTAATGACATTGTAAAGCCTGCCTCTAAAGTATTTTTACAATTCATTAAGCAAGATAATAAATGTATATAAACAACTATAACAGACAGCAGGATGTGGAAAGTCCTAGCAAAGAGAATTAGGAAAAATGAGGCTAGGGATGATACAAGAATTAAAAAAGTAGGAATATCATCCACTATGCCTAGAGCACCTAGTATATGCTAGCACTCTACTTGAGAGTTTACATTTTTTTTTTTTTTACCCTACTCAATTGTATCACAATGTAATTAGAGCATAGATGTTTACTCAAATTGTATGCATCAGGAAACTAGAGTACATACAGGTTAAGTGTTTTAGTTAAAAGTTAAAAAACAAAGAAAGTAAGCAGCACAACTCTCCAACTGGCAAGCCTCTTATTTTTAAAGCATTTTTAAACATTCGATGAGATGATGAAGAGACACAAATATAGAGCAGTTTGGTAGCAAACTCCAAGATAGTCCCCAGATATTTTCATCTCCCAGTGTTCACACTTTGTGTAGGTTTCTCTCTCAGAGGTTGTGGTTAGTTTTGTGTGACCCATAGCATATGGCAGAAGTGACATTGTGTGACTTCTGGGACTCATAAGAGATTATAAGAAGCTTTGTAGTTTTTGCTGTGATTTCTTACAAGGCTTTCTCTGGGTACCCTTGGGTCCCAAATTAAGAATGTGATTACTTTGAGGCCACTACTCTAGAGACACCAGATGGAGAGGCCACATGAAGAGATCACACTACATAAAGAGAGATGCTCGGCAAGTGGCCAGCTTTTCCCACCGTCAGCAAACCTAATCGTTAGAGTTGATGCCCCAGACATTGTGGAGCAGACACAAGACTGCCTCCATGAGATCAACCCACACTGAAAATTCTGGAGCAAAATAAGTGATTGTTGTTTATAAGCCACTAAGATTTTGGAGTAATTTGATATACAACTGTAGATAATTAGAACGGAGACTGAGTGCATATTAGCTGTCTATTGCTATGTAACAAATGACCCAAAAATCAGTAGCTTAAAACTACATCGTTTTGTTACCTGAGTTTCTGTTGTGTTTAGCATCTGGTCATGACTTACCTGGGTCTTCCATTTCAAGGTCTCTCATTAGGCTGCATCAGGGTGTTGGCTAGGATAATAGTCGTCTCAAGGGTCAGCTGGGAAGAATCTGCTTTTTAGCTTACTTACATGATTGTTGGCAAAATTCATCTTCTTAAAGAGTGTTCGATTAAGGAGTTAACTTCTCACTTGTTGTTGGCTAGTGGACTCCTTCCATTCCTTGCCCCACCTACCTTTCCATATAATATCTCAAGTCAGAACAAGCAAGAAAGCAAGCAAGTGAGAGTGACAACAAGAGAGAAAAATTACCAGTAATACAGAAGTCACAATCTTTTGGAACCTAATCATGGAAATGACATCCCATTGCATTTTCTGTATTTTATTCATAAGAAGAATGCCAAAAATGTAGTTTTCACTCAAGAGGAGGGGATTACGCAAAGACTGGAATATCAAGAGGCAAGGGTCATTGAAGACTGTCTTCAGGCTGCTGTAACATAATATCATAGACTGGGTGGATGGCTTACAAAGAAACAGATACTTACTTCTCACAGTTCTGGAGGCTGGAAGTCAGATATCAGGGTGCCAGCATGATCATGTCTTGTTAAGGGCCTTCTTTCAGGTTGCAGACAGTTGTTTTCTCATCGTATCCTCACATGGTAGAAAGCTGAGAGAGAAAGCAGGCTTTCTGATGTCTTCTTATAGGGTCATTAGTTCCATTAATAAGGGTTCAATTCTTATGACTTAATTACTTCCTAATTGTCTTACTTTCTAATACCATCACATTAGAGGTTAAAATTTCAACATATAAATTGGAGAGAGCATGGATATTCAGTGTATAGTGAGGACCATTTTAGAAACATGCCTACCACAATAGTAAGTCCAAATACTTGTTGGAAACAATTCATCCTTTCATTTTATAGAAAATAATGAATGAAAGTATTTTTTGAGAAAGAGAATTAAGTCTAGGTTTCACTCAGGATTCTAAAATGTAGGGATGTATAAGATAGAAAGGATAATTATTTTAGTCACTGACTCTCTGCTTGTCCATCTTTAAGTATTGATAATAGTTCTTAATTAACAAAATTATATATTATGAATATTAAATGACAAAATGTAATTGCAAATATCTGTAAGCACATCTGCTATATATGGGGATCTGATTTTGAGACCATGTTAAAAAATTTAGTTAAAGAGAAAATTATAATTCTGGCAGAAAATTTAAAAGTATAAAGAAGACATTAAAATCCATGCATTTCTCATGTATCTGTGAGTGTGGAAAATATTATCTGTAAATTCAGAGACAAGAAAGAAGTAAGTTTTAGTTTTTCAGTTTTCAAAAGTCTTCCCCTTCCATTTTCTCCATTTGTGTCTTGTCGAAAGTAACTTATTTAAAGGATGCTGTCTTTATTTCTCTGAATTTAACATTTGGCAAGGTGGTAATCATGCCTTAGAGGAATACTGAGCCAATACAGAAAAGAATGAAGCAAAATCAAATATTGGTTTTTGTAATATTTGAACAACCAGTGGTTGGACATTCAGGATACAAAAGTGTTGAATGAGAAAGTAAAACAGTAAATCATCAACAACAATATAAACTGTAATAGAAAGTGGGCGGCTTATAGTAGAGAAAGAGTCTGAATGAAGTGATGTGAACACGTACGTGGAAAAGAGTTCATTCTACTTGAGATAATGAAGAAAACTACCAGAAGATCCAAAATACAAACAAAAAGAAATACTGTATTCATGGAAGATCTCATATTAATAATGCTAACAATTCATATTCACTTGTTGATTCTATAAATTGAATATGGTATCGATACAAATTTCATCCATTGTTTTCTTACTAGATAAATTTTATATGAAAAATAAATAATATACAAGAGATTATTCGATTCATGGGGAAGTTTATTACTACTAGATTTTAAAATGTTATCAAGCTAAAATAATTAAAACAGTGTAATGTTTTCAGGTGTATAGACCAATCAATTAAATACCATATACATTTAAGAAACATAATCAAATATATATGAGATTTTAAGTATATGGTAAATATGACATTTCATATTGGTGAGGAACTGATAGATTATTCAATAAATGTTGTTGGAATATATGGGCACCTGGAAAAAAAATGAAATTTAATCCATAGTTCACACCTAACTGAACTCCAGACTTAAACATGAAATATTTAAAAAGATTGGTGAACTTTTAAAATATTTTTCTTAGTATAACACAGTGTCCAGAGGTGAAGAAAAGTAAGAAAAAACATGGATAAATTCCACTAAAAAATGTTCTGAAATTTATATTGGAAAAACACAGTAAATCCATAAGACAGTCTTGGAACTCTGGGAAGCATTTGCTAATCATATCGCAGACAAATGGTTCTAAACCCTGTAAGATATAGGCCAAGAGTTCAAGAAGCAAATAAGCAAAAGATGTGAACCAACAGTTCACAGTAGAGGAAATAGGACTCATGCTTAAACACAAAGTCTGTTCAACCTCACACATCATAAAAGGAATGTAAACTCAAATGACACAGAGTTTTCATAGTTACCTCTCGGATTGGCAGAGGTCAAAAAGACTGATTGTATACTGTGGTTTGCCACAATGTAGGGAAACAGGCCTTCTCGTAATTCACTAGGGGAAGTGTAATTTGGTACAAGCTGCATACAGAAAAATAATGGCAATCTTTATACAAGCCCTTTTCAAATTTACTAAAGGGAAAGCCTTGAAAAAATTCAGTAGAATCTGTGGAGATTCTGGTTGCACTTCATTCATCCCTTCAAATTACTTTTGTTGGAATTTTAAATAGTTTCGGTCAAATAGTTTCAGAAATGGTACGGATGGCACTGGTTCTTTCACGCATGAATTCACTTTGTAATAACCTCATCCTCTCCCAAAGCACCTTGTTCTGTGCATTTTAACTATTAAAATGCTCTTCCTCAAATTGAGGCCAACACTCTCAGCCTTCATTTCACACTCTGAAATTGCTGTAGATTTCAAATTCTACCAATTCACAATAATAATATAATGCTAGAAAAGAGATTATCAGTTATCCATAATTTAATAAACAGCTTTTTTTTCAGTCTTCACTTCAGACAAACATGTCTTAAGGTGGCTTTTTCTTGTTGGAAAGTGGATCTAATCAAAGTTCCCATCAGTCTTGATTAAGGAGAGATCATTATTCCATCTCCCCTGTGTTGCTAGTGAGGGCACAGAGGTTATTGCCGTTTCAAGGCTTCTTCATACAAAGCACATGAAGAAACCTCTAAGAAATGGGAGGCTCAGTTTCACCTGAGGTTGGATAAGGGATTTGCCAAGGGCAATGCTTTAAATCAGAGTTTTTCCAATTCAGCAAGATGTAGCTATGATGCTACCCTGGGAAGAAGCACATAATGAGCAAGTAGAAGTATCTCCTTTATGGCTAGAGTTATCCTGGTGTCTTTGATGATGAGAACAAAGAGATGCAAATGTTAACTAGGGACAACCATCTGTCTATAAATGTTTCTGGCATCTGAGATCTTTTTCCTCAGTGTTAGTATCAAAGGGATAGGTTGAGCAAGAGCCGCACAACCCGTTGTCCCTCAGGTGTGCCTGTTCATCTGCTGAAGCAACCAGCCAGATACGGTTCAGAGAAAAATGGAAAACACGGAAAGTTGATTTTACTGGACTCCCATGGAGGTGGGGCATGAGGGTATGTGTTCATATGCAGAAGACTGGCAGTTTATTTTCCCCACATGACACAGTTGAAAAACTGAAAATGCTGACTGATAAAATCATAGATAAGGAAGATCTATTAGCAAGCCATGCTGTCTTCCTAAACACATTTCTCTTCCTAAGGTCAATTGCTGAAGTAGGTCCTTATCATTAAATAACTGCCCAGTCTGGCTATAAGAATGTCACAGGTAGGGTTGAAATAAGACAGTGAGCTCTTAGTTTTTCCTTCTTGGAGCCTTGGATTTTAAGTCCCAATCATGAATGACCTGCTCTTGGCAGATTTATTTATTGTCAAAGAAAAATTGCATAGGACAGGATTAAACAGGAAAGGGAAACTTTATTCACGGCTATTGCAATATAGATATGCAATTCAACTACCCTCAAACAAAAAGTAGCAGAAGTTTGAGCACTAACTGAGCTAGTGAAAAGTGCTGGAGGATGTTAGGGGGAGGTTGGTCAATGTGATGAGGCCATCTGTTATTTTTTTTCAAACTTTTATTTTAGATACAGGAAATACATGTGCAGGTTGGTTATATGAGTATATTGTGTGATGCTGAAGTTTGGCATATGAATAATCTTGACAACTAGAGAGTGAGCATACTACCCAATAGGTAGGTTTTCATCCCATCCTCCCCTTCTCCCTTCTAGTAGTCTGCAGTGTCTTTTCTTTCCATGTTTGTATCCATGGGTGCTCAATGTTTAGCTTCCACTTACAAATGAGAGCATGAAGTAATTGGTTTTTGGTTCTTATATCCACAACTGTGTCCATATTGTGATAAGGGATAGAATTTTGTCCTTTATATGGCTGCATTATATTCTATGATGGATACATACCACATCTTCTTTAGCCAATCTACCAGTAATGGGCACCTAGGTTGATTCCATGTCTTTGTTATTATGAATAGCATGGTGAAGAATGTACAAGTACATGTTTCTTTTTGGTAGAATGATTATTCTCTTTTGGGTATATATACAAAGTAATAGGATTGCTGGGTCAAATGGTAGCTTTGTTTTAAGTTCTTTGTGAAATCTCCAAACTGCTTTCCACAATGGTTGAAGTAATTCACATTCCCACCAACAGTGTAAAAAGATTCCCTTTTCTCCTCAGCCTCACCAACATCTTTTATTTTTATTTTTTTGTTTTTACTTTTTGATAATTGCTGTTCCTTTTGGTGGGAGGTGGCATCTCGTGATTTCGATGTCCATTTCTCTGATGATTAGTAATGATGAGCATTTTTTCATATGTTTGTTGGCAACTTGTATGACTTTTTTTTTTAGAAATGACTATTCATGTCCTTTGCCTATTTTTTTTTTTAACTTTTAATTTCAGGAGTACGTGTGCAGGTTTGTTACATAGGTAAACCTGTGTCATGGGAGTTTGTTGTACAGATTATTTCATCACCCAGGTATTAAGCCTAGTACCCATTTTTTTTATTTTATCTGATACTCTCCCTCCTCCCACCCTCTACCCTCCAAGAGGCCCCAGTGTGTGTTGTTTCCCTCTATATGTCCATGTGTTCTCATCTTTTAGCTCCCACTTATAAGTGAGAACATGTGGTATTTGGTTTTCTGTTCCTGGATTAGTTTGCTAAGCATAATGACCTTCAGCTCCATCCAGGTCCCTGCAAAGGACATAGTCTTGTTCTTTATTATGGCTGCATACTATTCCATGGTGTATGTGTACCAAATTTTCTTTATCCAGTCTACCATTGATGGGCATTTAGGTTGATTCCATGTCTTTGCTATGGTGAATAGTGCAGCAATGAACATATGCATGCATTTGTCTTTGTAATAGAATGATTTATATTCCTTTAAGTGTATACCCAGCAATGGTGTTCTGGGTTGAATGGTATTTCTGCTTCTAGATCTTTAAGGAATTGCCACACTGTCTTCCACAATGGTTGAACTATTTATACTACCACCAACAGTGGTATTTCTCTACAATCTCACCAGCAGCTGCTATTTTTTGACCTTTTAGTAGTAGCCATTTTGACTGGTATGAGATGATATCTCATTGTAGTTTTGATTTGCATTTCTCTAGTGATCAGTGATGTTAAGCTTTTTATTCATATGATTGTTGGCCACATGTGTGACTTCTTTTGAAATGTGTCTGTTCATGTCCTTTGCCCACTTTTTTAATAAGGTTATCTTTTTCTTGTAAATGTGTTTAAGTTACTAATAGCTGCTAAAGAGTAGACTTTTGTCAGACTCATGGTTTGCAAAAATTTTCTCCCATCCTGTAGACTGCTTACTCTGTTGATAGTTTCTTGTGCTATGCAGAAGCTGTTTAGTTTAATTAGATCTCATTTGTCATTTTTTGCTTTCATTGCAATTGCTTTTGGCATTTTCATCATTAAATCTTTGCCTGTGCGTATATCCTGAATGATATTACCTGGGTTGTCTTTCAAGATTTTTACAGTTTTAAGTTTACCAAGAAAAGTTAAAAAATAGATCGTATAATATATTCATCTTTCTTATAATTACTTCTAGATCAGATTTAGGTTTCATCACTTCAATATTGTAAAAATAATACACTGATTTTTTTCACTTTTTGTATGATTTTATTTTTACATTTAGATTTCTGATCAATTTGCATTTACCCAGTATATGGTACAATGTGTGTGGTGTAAATCCAAATTTATCTTTTTTCTCAAATGACTATCTCTTTATTCCAATACAATTCCTTAAAATGTTCTCTTCCCCCACACTTAGTTTGAGATTATATTCTTTGTAATATTACAGTACCACAGTTACTTTGGTCTGTTTCCATATTTTCTATTATATTTTCTTGGTCTGTGTTTCTGATAAAGTGACTGATGCACATTCAAGGTATTTGACTTGTGTCTGTTGAATAGCTACTTTGCATATAAAATCACAGCAAGGGCAAAAACAGAACCAGTGATAGGAAGGCGTATCCTCATAAGAGGACGTAAAAACCCCGTGCTTCAACAGTTCAATAGCACTTACTTCTGTTGCAGAGTGCAAAAGATCCCTCCACTCTTCTTAAGTTTGAAGTTTCTGGCCGAAGGCTCTAGATGCTGCCCTAGCAAGAGGCTTCATACTGGAATTGCTTTGCCATGGAAGTCTAGTCACTTGAAAAAGAGAAATATCATCCTTCATACACAATGCTTAATGGACCAACTAAAGGACATACCCAGAAGTCAAGGTTCTGTGGCTTTTCCCCATACCCTGAAAGAATATTTATAAATTATTTATTTATTAAAATGGAAAAGATTAATTTACATAAATTAAATAATTGTTATTTATGTTTATTTTTAGAAATGAGACCTCTGTCTGCCACCCAGGCTGGAGTGCAGTGGCACAGTCATAGTTTACTGCAGCCTCGAATCCCTAGGCTCAAGCAAACATCTCACCTCAGCCTTCTTAGTAGCTAGGACTGCAGGCACATGTAGGCATGCTGAGATAATTTTTTAAGATTTCTGTAGAGATGAGGTCTCACTGTCTTGCCCTGGCTGTTTCTGAATGCCTGGCCTCAAGCAATCCCCTTGCCTCAGCTTCCCAAAGTTCTGGCATTACAGGTATGAGCCACTATGCCTGCCCTATATTCAATTTTTTGATGCTGATTAATTCTATAATAAATACAAGCAATTCCATATTTTGTTGTGCTATGGTCATACAGAAACCAGTGGAATAATTGGAAAGCAAAGAGGGCTGCATATTTTCCAAGAGTCATAGAAATAGTATAAAATCATAGAGAAAATCTGGATCTCTGTTCTCAAAACCTGGGGGCAATGATTTATGTGGAAGAAACTATATCAATTACCAAAGTTGAAGGAGTTGGTAAAATAGAGACAAAATAAAAAGATCAGAAGCCATGTGAATGAGAAGCTCAAGAAAATTGGCAAGGAATAAGGCAGAAGGCAGGTGAGAGAGCAGGGGCAAAACTTGGTCAAGTGGAATTTCTTTAGTTATCGGGTCAGTTGGAGGGGAAGATGTAGAATTGGAATAGAGACATTCAGCCTTGGGTCTTATACTATTCTCAAGTATTCCTAGCATTCTACAGACCTTCATCATCTATATGCCCCAAAGAATAAGAAATATAAAACCATGATAAACTTTCAACAGCTTCAGTCTAGAACTGATTCATACCATTGACCATGATCCATCCTGCATTATCTCATTCTGGAAGATATTTTATAATGGCAGAGTCACCAAAGATCATTTTTTTTGAATCTCTCTGCTGTCCCGTTGAAAAAGTATCTGGAACTTCTTAAGTGTTACCATGCCAGGCAGGATGCCTGGTGTGGCACTGAGATAAGACCTCTTATCAACCCAGTCTTCTTTGTAGAAGTAGGTCTGGTAATACTTACAGTGGGCTGCAGTCAGAGCAGTCAGACGCAGAGGAAGCCTAGAAGACTTCGAAGGGCAGGGCAATGTCATGGCACTAAAGTAGGATAATGGTCTAACGTCTCTCCTGTATGAGGAGAGGAGGGTCCGGAGTGACTCAGAAGAGATAAGCTTAGACCTGAAAAGAGGGGATTACCTTTGGGTTCTGTCAGAAGCATGATTGTCAAGGGTCAGTGGAATGAGAGAGGAAGTGGAGCCAGCAGAAATCAAGGCAGTTGTGGAAATAAGCTGGTGGTTTTTTCCTGTACTATATTGGAGTATCTTTCTATGCTGTGCTGGGGAGCAAGAAGGACAAAGATGTTGGCACAGATGAATGAGAAATGCAATTTAATTGTAGGTATGACACACCCTGATAGAGAAAAACAGACCCCAGAACTAGCACCAGAGTAGAACTTGGAAGCTCAAATGTGTTTGGTTGATGGATTATGGGGACATGCAGGGGGTCTTAGGGGAGGAGTAGTGGGAATAGGAGGACCCTTGAAGTGCTCTGGGTAGTAAGTAGCTCTTTACCAATTGTGTAGCAGTATTTCAGTATTTATTTGGTTACTGGTACAGCTCTACTAATACATAAGGAAGAATATTTATATACATGCTATGTTGTGCTGACATGCTGTATTTATGAGTAAAAGTACTGCAAAGGGGCTTGAGTATTATCATATCCTTTTGTGTCAAAAGATGTTGGCTGTAGGCAAAATAGGTAAGCCATTTGATTAAAAATATTCCAGATCAAAGTTGGATTTTATTTTACAACAGCAAGAGCTTATAGTACCAAAATGTATAAGGTACTAGATATATGAATTGACAGAAAAGTTCTAGAAAAAAACTAGATTCATAGGTCGAGTTTGTGCTACTCTCATTTCTCAATGGTACTTGGAAACTCAAATCAACCACCATGGTGTCTTAGAGTTAGCAATCACAAAAAGCATATGAGTATTCATATTCCACCCTTTACTATATTACAATAGCAAATATTTATGTTAAACTGCTTATGTGTCCACATTTTATCTGCTTTGATCCTCTTGAAACTATTGTGAGATATTATTAAAATAAGAAAATAAGAGAGGTAATATTTATTTAAAACATTATTACTATGGTGGGCAGTGTTGTAGGTGTGTTATATTGTCTGATTTTTATCATTGGAAGAACACACTAAGGTAGACATTTTACAGATGAGGATATCCAAGGAGTTGAGCTTCTCTGTAAATAAGTGGCAAAACCAGGTTTTGTAATTTGCTTGTCTGAGTCTCTTTCTCTTACATTCCACCAAAACCTAGAATATTTAAGCGTTTTAGTGGCCCATGACACCTAGCTAATTAAAGTGAATTCGACCTAGAATGTCTCAACTTCTTCACGATGTGCAGAAGTCACTGAAAAGTGGAAACTTTTAGAAATGTCTCTATCTTTGGGGAAACTTGGTATTTTGGGTTTATTTATTGTGAATTGTGAATATTCATTCTATCATTCCCAAGAACAACCCTTAATAGATCATCTCTTTGCCTATAAACTGAGAAGGAACACGCTTATAGTCATAAAGAATGCACTTGCACAGGCTGCCTATAAATCCTTGACTGATATGATCCTTATGACTTGAATGGAAATGAGGAACCACACGGAAATGTACTTCCACTGAAAGAGACACTGAGAATCTAACCAAAGTAACAATATTGGTGAATGTACTACTGAGCATTTATTGTTGTCTTAGCATATAATATTCCTGCAGAAAGTGGAGAAAACAATCCCCATGTAACATTCAATTGAAAAGAACACATGATATGGTATAGATTTATTTGAATTAATGTAAAACGGGCTTGGCCCTATACCTAACTGATTATATTATCTCTAATTCTAAGGTTGTACATTTTGTGCTATTTAATCCAATCACTACAAGTTGCATTCCAAAGAATTATGCAAAAACGTTGAGTAGTTACCTCTGCGTAAGAGCTGACAATCAATGATTTTCTTTGGGGTAGAGGAGATGCAATCTATTCAAGAAAATACATCCTCCCCATCAAGCTTTTAATTTATGTCTGGGGCCTTCTCTCTCTCTCTCTCGTCTCTCAATTCTTGTACCCTCCATTCTTTCACTTCGTTTTCTGAAGTGAAATTGACAGTTGCACAAAGTGGGAGCCTCCATTATCCTCAACCAAAGCCTCGTGAATCACTTTGCATTTCCTTACTGCTGGCTCATTTCACAAAAAGTTTACAGGATGTTCTAGGAAGCATCATTCCTGCCACATTATGTTGCCCTGCTTAAGTTTTGTGGCCACACTTAAAAAACATCATTACCTCTCATGGAAGCAAATGCATAATAAGCCTCTTGCAATATACCTCAAGTCCATGACACATTGGGACTGACATCTATTCATAGATCGAATATAAATAGGCAGCAATTTACACCCAATTAGATGTGAAGGTAAATCTTGGGTTGCAGGAAAATTTCCACTTGTTCAGTATGCACAGTCTATGTAGTGACTGAGTAACTAATGTAGCTGCCATTTGTTAAGATTTTACCTTATTTAATTTCCACTCAGACACTCTTTAATTTGTGCAGAGCCTAGGGAATGACTTAAGACAGGGTAATTAATTGGAGCCTAGCATCTTTGAAAGGAAAAAAATAAGGACAAAACTGTTTATTTCTTTTCCCTTTTTTCAAAAATGTCTGGATAATGAGACTAGATCTTGCTACTTTACCTCTCCTCAAGTTGCAGTATTCTGATTACATTAAAATAACCAAGGATGTGTCTTTTTTAACTAAGAAAATGTGATCCAAATAATAAGTTGCATCCATTGACCACTGCTAAGAATAATATGTCTTTTCAACCTGGGCTGAATAAAATGAAGAATGGGGGGAGAAAAAGTAATGGTATAGGCAATTGGGGAACTTTGATCATATACAATCTAGTCACTCCTGTTAAAAAAAAAAATCTCATTGAAAACGAGAATGTTAAATTGACAAGCTTCCACAGGACCTAATAGTGATTAGTTCAAATGAATCAAAATCGCTGTGAATAATTGATTATTATGAGGAGAAATCTAAAGAGAGTTTGAGAAAATTAATGCAATGAAAGCTGTTATTCAGCCTAAACAGAGTAAGGGAACATTTATCTAATCTGATAGATTTAGATAGAATCCCACTCTGTACATAGCTATTTAATCATATGAATTTCTAGATTTTGAAAAGTTAAAATGGAAAAAGAACTCAAATGGCACAGGGCCTAATTCCATCATGCCAAAGACATTTTGGAATCTCACAGAACAGTACTTTTCAAACTTTAAAGTGTATCCTAATTGCTTGGGGATCTTGTTGAACTGAAGATTCAGATTCAGTGGATCTGAAGTGAGGCATGAGATTTGCATTTCTAGTAACCTGTCTGGTGGTGCCAATGCTGCTCATTCTTGGACCAAGCATACTTTTAATATCAAAGTTGTAGAGCACTTGGGTCATGGGTATGTAAATTAATTGCTACTGTAGGGGAACAAGCTAGTTAATACTATGTGCTAGTTTATACAATGCCTGATAACTAGTTGTGTAATAATATAGTCTCAGTGAAATAGAGAATGATTTTAACAGTAGTGAAGTAGGGGATAGATGAGACTTCTCTTCTACCCCAGAGAAAACCATTGATTGTCAGCTATTACGCATAGGTAACTATTCAACATTTTGCATAATTCTCTGGAATGAAACTTGTAGTGATTGGATTAAATAGCACAAAATGTATTGTAGTAAAGTATTTGCCTTTACTACAAATAACAACAAAAACAACTCCTAACACGTATATAGTATTTTGCATTTTACAAAGTAATTTAATTTTACATAGTTGATGTCACTTGATTCTCTCAACAACCTTGTGAATTAAGTCAATTAGGTATTATGTTTTCATGTTCCAAATAAATTTCCAGAGAATGACAGTTAAGTAATTTGTACAATTTTATACAATTACTCAATAAGAGAGCCACAACTCAGACCTATATCTTCTGGTTACAAATCCCATACTGTTTCTACAGACTAGCAGGGTGATTTTGTATAGATCCCATAACATCTCTTACCCTTTTCTCACCAATAAAATAAGTGATTCAGGTTCAGTCAGACCAGCAGTTATCAGCTCTCATTGTGTAACCAAAATACCTGGGGAAAAAATAATACCAGTGACCAGCCGCATCCTAGAGCAATTGAACCAGAATATCCAGGATTGGGGTCAGGATATATTTTTTAAAATATTTTAAGCTGATTCTGATGTACAGTGGAGACTGGGAATCATCAAATTAGATATCCACTAAAGTGTCTTTATGCACAGGAATTATACATAGCTCTGGAAATAGGTTATGTCTCTATCTTCTCCAGGAAAATCTTAGGCTCAATTAAATCTATTAAGTATGGATTAGTCTACCACTGACTTTGTTAAAAATATTAAATTATGGTTTAACAACCTTTTACTATTTCCTGTCTTGTTGCATAGGCTTTAAAAATTTCACTCAAAAAAGTAAAGACTTTAGTTTGCTTTGAATATCATGCTCTATGCAATATCAGTATTTCTGAATGTCCTTTTTGATTTCTGCATTTGGTACTGAATATTTAGAGTTCTATTTGGGCTTTCCTTGGGATTGGTATCTAAACCCTTTTGATTGTCTTCCAGACTGTCTCTCCTGTTTTGTACTGTGGCTACTGTCACTTCAATCAGGATTTGGAAACAAAGTATGCTTACATATATACTTTTTTGCCTAAGATTTCTATATCAGAAACTGATTATGTAAACAGCTTGAAAATATTTTCTGCTAAGACTTAAAATTATAGTACTAAGTCCCCCACAGTGTAAGTTTTTAGAAAGTTCAGGTTGTTGGAAGCAGACAGTTTTGTCTTATACAGTCTATTTTACTTTACTATAGTTGGCATGAGCTCAAGAGGACAGGATTAGTCAAGGGCTTACCCTAATAAATTCCATCCTGTTGACCTTCTTTCAAAATTAAATAAGACAGAAAGAAAATGAAGGCTTTGAACACTTGGGAGGACCCAAGGGGGATTTTTGCCTTCCTAGAGTTATACTAAAATATTTGACTACCTGCTGTCGAAGTGGACTTTCAATGAAACCGTCCCTTCTGGTAGCATTTTAATTCTGAGTAATATCACTGGGTCAGCAACGAGTCTCTGAGATTCTGTAAGAAGAGGTCAGTGTTCATGACAGATAGTGCAGCTTGTTTAATTTTGGTAGTGAAAATTCAATCACATATGTAATATCCTGAAATGGAACTTTCAATAATATCTTGATTCTCAAACATTCTGACTTGGATTCTCTATAAATAGGCAGTTTATTCCGTAAGGAAATAAAAGTATCACTGCTCCAAAAAAGCCTACAATATGGAATGATTGGGGAAGTAAGTGTTAAACAATCTTTTGACAATGTATCATAAATACTGGTTCCTTGATGTTTAGCCTGACAATTTAGCCTTTCTTACATCATTCATGAGGTCTAGAGACACATCTCTCATTTGATTTTACTGTGAGATTTCCAGACCCTGAGGAGACTTATCTGATTATCATTGCAAACACACTTTATTTACTCATTTTTGAGACAGAGTTTCATTCTGTCACCCAGGCTGGAGTGCAATGGTGTGATTTTGGCTCACTGCAGCCTCTGCCTCCTGAGCTCAAGCAATCCTCCTGCCTCAGCCTCCTAAGTAGCTGGGACTACAAGCATGCACCAACACACCCAGCTAATTTTTGTATGTTTTGTAGAGACTGGGTTTCACCATGTTGTCCATGCTGGTCTCAAACTTCTGGACTCAAGCAATCTACCTGCCTCAGCCTCCCAAAGTGCTGGGATTACAGGCATGAGCTGCCATGCATGGCAAAACACACTCTTACTAATCACAAGTAAAAAGGTCCTGTGGCACCCCCCTACCTTTGCTAATTTCTGAATTTTCTTATTCATCAGACAGTGTCTTTAATAAAATTGCTCCTGTACCCCATGGACCTCACAGAAGAAATATATTATATATTTTTTCATTCTAGAGATTCCAGGTGTATTTCATTTGTCTTCCTCCCAGACAAACAGCTCTGCCCAAGACCAGTTACGCCTAGATTCCACAATATTTGGCTATCACTGTTCTGGGGAGATGGTTACTGTGTTCAGTACATATTAGAAATTTATCCTGCTACATTAACTCCTTTATTTGGATCTTGGAACTTTATTTCCTAGTAGGCTATTTCTTCAATATGTAGCTATTTCTATAGAGGGGACAGTATAGAGTTAACTGCTGACATTAAATAATAAACCTTAGCAAATTGGTTGCTCTCATTTAGAATTGATGATATCTTATAAAATTTCTAAGAGGACTTGGTCATTAGTGTCGGAGCCAATTACTCACATGTGAGCATTGTGTATGACTTCCCAATTCAGTGTGTGCAGTAACTTTCTTTTTGATTTAAGAAAAATACTTTTTTTTTTGTAGTAAGCTTGAGGATACAAGTTTTAACTCTTCCTGTGTCACTCTGAAGAATGTATATACAATGTTTCAGTATTAAAAACAGTAGAAATTTAACTTTTTCTAAGGGAAAAATTCAGATAATGGAGTCTGATAATAGATGGTATAACATATTTGTTCAAATCTCAAAATATTTGCCTTTTTGTAAGGGTTTAAATCAGAGTACAGCATAGGTCAAAACCATCTTTTGATTTCTGTGGTATCTGATATGGTTTGGATCTGTGTTCCCACCCAAATATCATGTTTAATTGTAATCCCTAGTGTCAGAGGTTAGGCCTGGTGGGAGGTGATTGGATCATTGCAAGTGCATCCTATATGAATGGTTTAATACCATCCCTTTGCTGCAGTTCTCATGAAAGAGTTCTTATGAGACCTGATTGTTTAAAGGTGTGTAGCACTACCTGGTTCTTCCCTCTGCTCCAGCCATGTGAAGTTCTGGCTCCCTCTTTGCCTTTTGCTGATTGTAAGTTCACTGAGGGTTCCTCAGAAGCCAAGCAGATGCCAGCATCATACTTCCTGTACAGCCTAAGGAACAGGGAGCCAATTAAATCTCTTTTCTTTCTAAATTACCCAGTCTCTGATATTTCTTTATACCAATGTGAGAACAGACCAATACAGAAAATTGGTCCTGAAGAGTGGGGCATTGCTATAAAGATACCTGGCAGTATGGAAGCAACTTTGGAACTGGGTAATTGGTAGAGGTTGGAAGAGTGTGAACGGCTCAGAAGAAGACAGGAAGATACGGAAAAATATGGAACTTCCCTGATACTGTTGAATGGTTGTGACCCAAATGGTTATAGTGATATGGATAAAGATGATCATGCTGATGAGGTCTCAGAAGGAGATGAGGATCTTACTGGGAACTGGAGCAAAGGTCACTTTTGTTATACTTTAGCAAAGAACCTGGGCACATTGTGCGCCTGCCTTAGGGATCTGTGAAACTTTGAACTTGAGAGTCATAATTTAGGGTATCTTGCAGAAGAAATTTCTAAGCAACAAGGTGTTCAAGATGTGCCTGGCTGCTTCTAAAAATCCATGCTCATACATGTGAACGAAGAAATGACATAAAACTAGAACTTATAAGGGAAGCAGAGTGCAAATGTTTGGAAAATTTGCAGCCTGGCCATGTGGTATAAAAGAAAATTCTATTTTCAGGGGAGGAATTCAAACAGGGTGCAGAGTAAATAGGAGCCAAGTACTAATAGCCAAGAAAATGGGACAAAGGCCTGGAAGGCATTTCAGAGACCTTTAAGGCAGCCCCTCACATCACAGGCACAGAGGCCTAGGACAGAAGAATGGTTTCATGGGCCAGGCCCTGGGCCCCACTAACCTGCACAGCCTCAGGACACCAGGGCACCACTCTCTGCATCCTGGCCACCCCAGCTCCTGCTATGGTTCAAAGGTGCCCAGGTACAGTTTGGGCCGCTGCTTCAGAGGGTGCAAGTTGTAAGCCTTGGTGGCTTCCAAGTAGTGTTAAGTCTGGAAGATAAACAGAGTGCAAGAGTTGAGGCTTGGGAGCCTCTGCCTAGATTTCAGAGGATGTATGAAAAAGCTTGTACGTCCAGGTAGAAACTGCTGTAGGAGCAGAGCCCTCATGAAGAACCTCAACTACAGCAGTGCAGAGAGGAAATCTGGGGTCCTCTGGACCCTGGAATGGTAGATTCGCTGGCAGCTCTCACCCTGTGCCTAGAAAAGCCACAAACACTCAATACCAGCCCTTGAGAGCAGTTGTGGGGACTGAACTCTGCAAAGTCACAGGCGCAAATTTGCCCAAAGCCTTGGGAGTCCACCCATTGCATCAGTATGCCCTGGATATGGGACATTGAATCAAAGGAGATTATTTGGAGCTTTGAGATTTAATGACTTCCCTGCTGGGTTTCAGACTTGCATGAGGCCTGCAGACCCTTTCTTTTGGCTAATTTCTCCCTTTTGGAATGATAATATTTACTCAATGCCTATACCTCCATTGTATTTTTGGAGTATCCAACTTGTCTTTGATTTTACAAGTTTCTAGGTGGAATGGACTAGCCTTGTCTCAGATGAGACTTTGAACTTTGGGCCTTTGAGTTAATGCTAGAATGAGTGAGATAAGAATTTGGCAGACTGTTGGTAAACCATGATTATATTTTGCACTGTGAGAAGGGCATGAGATTTGGAAGGGGCCAGGGGTGGAATTACATGGTTTGGATTTGTGTTTCTATCCAAATCTCATGTTCAGTTGAAATCACCAATGTTGGAGGTGGAACCTTGTTGGGAAGTGATTGGATCATGGGGGTGCATTTTTCATGCATGGTTTAGCAACATCCTTTTGATGCTGTTCTCTTGACAAAGTTGTCATAAGAGGCATGGTTTTTAAAAGTTTGTAGCACCCGCCCCGCCTCCCCCCACCCCCCCCCACCTTCCTCCTGCTCTAGTCATGTGAAATGCTGGCCCAGGTTTGCCTTGGTTCTAGTAAACAACTGGAGAGCTGCCTGTCCAGAATTGGGGACGTCCCACAGGGAGAATCTTGTCAGTGTGGGATTCAGTGGGGGTTCAAGCCCAGGGGACTTGTGGAATGTTCCCCTTTGCCTTTCACCATGATTGTAATTTTCCTGAGGCCTCCTCAAAAGCCAAGAAAATGCCAACATCATGCTTTCTGTACAGCCTGTGGAACCATAAGCCAATGAAACAGATTTTCTTTATATATTACTCAATCTCAGGTATTTCTTTACAGCAATGTGAAAACAGACTAATACAATATCAGAGTTAAATACGTGATAGGAGAATGAGGTAAAAAGATATGGACTAGTTGTGCCAGTGTATACTTTCTGCCCTTCCAGTTTCATTCTCCAGCCATCTCCCTTTTGTATTTTGCTTCAGAGGTCTGAGCTTTATGGACTACATAGAGGGATGTCCCCTTACTTTCTGGCTTCTGACAGAGTTTGGCTAATAAGAAGCTCTGGCAAGCCATCAGAGGGAGAGAAGCAGAATGTAGGGTATGTCCCTGGGCTTTCTACCTGGAAGTTTGCATGCATCAGGCTAGCTGAGTTTTTCCAGGAAATGTCACTGCTTCTACCAGGATAATCTTCTCTGCAGGACTCTCTCCAACCTGATGCTAGGTACCGCCTGTCCCTTGTTTCTTTAGGCCTTGGGGAGTTAGCAGCTTTGCAGTTAATAGCCTCATGGCTCTCATTCCTTGTAATTTTCTTGCAAATGTGACTGTGCTACCTCTTGCAGAAACCCAGCATGATTCACTTCTGTTAACGTACTATTCGCTTGAATAAATGGGATATCTTAACTTTATGTTCAAGGTAAAGGAGACTATTAACTACACATGACTTCCAACATTTAAGAAACCTGGACATAAAAGCAATGAGTAATATAAGTGGTCAGTAATCATGAGAGGTGAGAAATTATATACTTGTAACATTCAAAGCTGATATTCAGTTGATATGCATTCATACATCCATATGGTTGATCATAACTGCCTTCCATTCTGATTGGCATGAAATCTATTGAGAAATATTTTGAATATAACCGTGGTTAAATTGATATATATTACTCATGTGCCTTAAGCCCAGGTTTGCCTCAGTTCTAGCACACAATTGTGACTCTACTACTTCCTGCAGGAACCCAGCAGAATTCACTTGAGCTACCTGTCCAGAATGGGGGAGGTCCTACAGGGAATATCCTGACAGTGTGGGCAAGCTGGCTGGGGGTTCATGCCCAGGGCACTTGTGAAATGTACCTCCTACAGCATAGTGCTGCTGAACAGCTACTCTGATTTGATATCTCTTTTGGCCAGGTTGAGAGTGGAGTTTCCAGGGCTGGGGATGCTAGTCTTATCTTTCCCTTTTGTTTCTGGCTGTCCTCAGGGATATTTTTCCCTTTGGTTGCTTGTGATACTTCCTGTGGGTTGAGGCAGAGACAAGTCTCCTTCCAGGAAGCCTAAGATGTTGGAGAAGCTGGTTGTCTACCTTCAGATCACGTTTTCCAGTGTAGAAACTATGAGTCAGGAAGACATTTTCAGAGTGCTTAACCCCCAGAATATCAGAAGGTTGTGGGGAGGTGCATCATGGATGTGGAAATTCAATTCTCTTATTATCTGCTCAGAATTTTTTCACTTCCATGTGGCTGTGGGAGCTGTCTCCTTCTCATATTCAAGTTCTAGGCTATTGCTTGTGATGATCTTGGTGCTGTATATTTGCTTTTTGTTTTCTGTGAAGCAAGAGTGAAGTTAGCACTGCCATTTTGAAACCAGAAACTCCTTAAAATCCATATTATTGAAATTTTAATGTAATGATTTTCTTTTAATTCATAGCATTCGTGGAGTGTATTTCAAATTAATTTTGAAGATTTATCATATTCAAATCAACCAGACTCAACTTGTTCAACACACCCCTGCAAGAAACAGTCCATTTACAAATACAGTTAACCCTTGAACAGCAGTGGTTTTAACTGAAGGATCCACTTACATGTAGATTTTCTCTTGCCTCTGCCACCCCTGAGATACAAAGACCAACCCTTCCTCCACCTCCTCCTCTGCCTATTCAATGTGAAGCTAATGAGAATGAAGATCTTAATGTCGATCCACTTCCACTTAATGAATTGTGAATATATTTTCCTTTCCCTACATTTTTCTCAACAACATTTTTTACCTCATTTTATTGGAAGAATATAGTATATAATACAGATAATGTACAAAATATGTGTGAATTGACTGTTATGAGTAAGGCATCTGGTCACCGGTAGGCTATTAGTAATTAACATTTTGCAGAGTCAAAAGTTATACATAAACTTTGGTGCCACTAATCCCAGGTAAGGACCCAGTTTTTCAAGGGTCAACTTCATTCTATATGTGCAAATGTGGCACATATACACCACGGAATATTATGGAGCCATAAAAAAGGATGAGTT
Organism: Chlorocebus sabaeus; assembly: GCF_047675955.1. Taxonomy (NCBI): domain Eukaryota; kingdom Metazoa; phylum Chordata; class Mammalia; order Primates; family Cercopithecidae; genus Chlorocebus; species Chlorocebus sabaeus. Next base: position 35,304,527 of record NC_132904.1, read on the forward strand.
CCTGTCCTTTGCAGGGACATGGATGATGCTGGAAACCATCATTCTCAGCAAACTAATACAAGAACAGAAAACTAAACACCACATATTCTTTCTTATAAGTGGGAGTTGAACAATGAGAACATGTGGACACAGGGAGGGGAACATTACTTACCTGGGCCTGTCAGGGAGTGAGGGAGTAGGGAAGGGAGAGCATTAGGAGAAATACCTAATGTAGATGACAAGTTGATGAGTGCAGCAAACCACCATGGCACGTTTATATACTTATGTAACCTGCACATTCTACACATGCATCCCAGAACTTAATGTATGATTAAAAAAAGAAAAAAGAAAATTACAAGAAAAAAAAGAACCCATAGTCATGGCTTTGGCATGAAGCCTACTAGTTATGGAACAATTTCTATGCAGTAGGCAGTTATCATGTTTCTTATTTAATTATTCACTCAGCATATTTATGGTGTGTTGTTATATCCTAGGTTTTCAGATAAGGAAAATAGAACTTGTTTTTCCATCTATTTCGATTTAGTAACTTGTTTTATTTTAGTAACCAAAACAAAACCACTTAATTAGCATCAAAATGGGCTTTAGGGTTTTTCTAACTCCAACGCCCATGCTTTCAACTATTAGAATAAACTGCTTCCCAGAACCTTTCTGTAGCTTAAAGAAAATCTTATGGTTCTGTACAATGGTGTTCAAAATCTTTTTGATGATTAATAATTAAAGTAGGAGGGATTACTTGTAATTGTATTAGTGCATGCCTGTTTCTCTGCAGTATTTGCATATTGGCTCAAAATATTTTCCAAATGCATATTAAATATGAGATATGGAGCAGAGTAGTCTAAGCATGACTGAAGGGGTGGTTGTAGGCATGTACGGAAAAATTTTAGGTGACAGGAAGCATAATGAAATAATTGACAGGATTATATAATTAAATATCTAGATTTAAAAGAGCAATTAGATATTATTTGGGCCAATCACTTGGTTTATGTAATAATCCATATAATAATAAAATAGAAACCCGGATAAATTGAGTGGTTTCCCAGTGGGCCTTGTGGAAAATCCTGGAAATCCTCAATATCTGAGGGCAGTTAATAAGAAAAATCTTCCTACCAGGATTCCATTACAACAAAACTGAATATATTTTAGATTTGACAAAAAATTTTTGAGCTTTTATCTTTAACATGTGAGAATAAATATCACAAAATTAAGTTGAAATTTGGATTCTAAATGAGGCTATGAGATAATGTTTAAAATGAAAAAATGAAGTGCTCTTATTTTTAACTTTTATAGCTTTATTACAAAGTTATTAATTCTGTTAAAGTATTTAAGAGTCTTAACAAAAATTTATTTGATATTAGTGATTTCTCTTTTGAAGTACCTACTATATCCTCATTCATATCAATTTTTTTCTTTGATTGTTAAGTGATAGAGTTCTACCAGGTTTGAATATTTTGTTAAATTTGTGATTAAACAAACTCAACAATCATATACAACATTCTACTCAGAGATTTTATAAAATTTTATAAAATCTCCACACCTTTGTAAGATTTAACATTTCACTGTGAAATTCATTTGACTCATATTTGCATTATATAGCTAAATATAGGAGAGACTGACCTGCAGAAATGAAGCCAGGTATGGAAGTTAGTATGTATTGTTCCCTATGGAGCAACATGTAAAGAGAGACTAGTTTTAAAACTGATCAGTCGTTACTCATTGTTTTTATATATAACATTTGTTTCCATGCACAATTTTTTCACTGTAAGAACTTGAAAACATTTTCTTGGATAATAAGAATTCCTTTACATATGTATATGTTATCAATCGAATAATTTTACAAATACTTGTTGAACACTTACTATTTGGTATATAAAGATCAAATTGTGTGTGTGTGTATGTGTGTATGTATATATGCATGTTTGACATGAAGGTCTTCGTATATCAAAGTATCTATTAAAATGGAAACTTCAGATAATGTTAAATCTTTGAAAACCAAACATAAATTTTCAAAATTGTTGTCAGTGTATAGCAATATCTCTGAATTTTATCTCTGTATTTCTATTCCTCAGTGTAGTTAATGAGCAAGCACTTCCTATTTTTATAGCTATTGCTATTGATTTTGTAAATATACTAGTTGTAATATTAAAATAAGATTATTAATGTTGACAGTGCATAATAGCCTTTTGTTTTGCTTAATTTTATAATAGACATATAAGGACATTTAAATATCTCTGATGCTACTAGCAGAAGTAGCTCTATTATATAGTACTTTCCTTCTCTTGTCCTCCACCTAAGTTCAGTGAAAAAGAAAAATAAAATCTTTCAAAATAACATGAGCACTTCCTCATGATCTATAGAATGACACTCACTAAATGAAAAGTAGATGTCATCTTTCATTTCCTTTAAAGATAACAAAGTAAATTTCTAAATAGCTGAATATCAGAATGTTCTAAGGGGTTCATTGTTTCCTTTCTTCTCCATGGCCTACTTCAAGGATAAAGATATATACGCCTATATGTGTGCTTGTGCGTATGTGCCCACACATATATACACTTGTATAATACAAAGACAATAAACATGTATTTAAATTTTCCTGACTTCTAAGTCCATTGTTTTAAAAAATAAAAGCTATTTTTAACATACATGTGATTATCAACGAGCATTTTAGATGAAAATGCTTATCAATCTAGATTATTATTTGAACTCTAAGCATTATGTCGCTCATTGCCTTATTTTTCATATATATTCATTCACCAAAGCAGAACTAGTCTTAAAGCATGTCCATTTCATTTTCATTGGAACAAGTTTTCTTCTTCTCATTCCTACCAGCTCTTAAGGAATTCAGAAATCAGGTTTCATATTCTGAGCAGTAGCTCATAAGTGTAGGAAGAGAAGGAAGTCAGTCTTTTCCAGGGCTATGGCCAGCTTCCTAGAGGGCTCTTAATTATGCATCTTGACTTTGGTAATTGAGTATTGTATCCATTTTTCAGCCACTTTATCATAAAGAAGGGTGTCTAAGAAAATGTAGCACAGCATCTAACTATTGAATACCATTACTAACTCTTTAAAATAATCTCATATCAGTACATAATAAGAGAAAAACCAGACAGTTCAGCTCTGCTTTCTATTTTTGGATGGTAATTTCTGAGCTTTAGACCTGTTCCATCTATATTAATGGAATTAGCATGTAGGAACCTGGATTTTTCTATCAGGACTTAGGTGGTCCCTTATCTGCAATAAAAGGATATATATATAATATATATATAACATATATAATATATATAATATATAATAATATACATAATATATATCTCCATGACACTCTTGAAACCTGTGTCCCTAAACAAATTAATATTCTATTCTCAATAGACTCATTTGAAAGAGAGCCTGTTTACAGAGCAGTAAGAAGGCCATGGAGAGTATAAGCAGAGCGGCTAAGAAAAGAGGCATTTTATAGCTAATTGTTGTTAGTTGTATATACTACATTTTACAGAAATAAGAAAAAGAGATATTTTCTCACTGTAACAAACTTACCTTCCTTCCATTTTGCCCCACCCCTCACTTACCCTCTTTCAGTATATGCTTGGTCACAAGGAGATACAGCAGATGGGGTTTGAAAACACCATCTGTGCAGATTGTGGGAAGATGGCAGCAGTGATAGGGCATCATTTTTGAATTTCTTGAACTCCTGCATAAATACAGAAAAAAAGGAGCTAGATGGCAAAGTCAAAAAGTCATTGACACTTATGGCAAAACTAGCTACAAGTTATTCCCATAAACCTTAAGATACAAGTCATAAGGACAAGCCACCAATAGTCACAAAACATTTGGTATTAGAAAGTAGAAGAGGCCGGGCGCGGTGGCTCAAGCCTGTAATCCCAGCCCTTTGGGAGGCCGAGACAGGCGGATCACGAGGTCAGGAGATCGAGACCATCCTGGCTAACACGGTGAAACCCCGTCTCTACTAAAAAATACAAAAAATTAGCCGGGCGAGGTGGCGGGCGCCTGTAGTCCCAGCTACTGGGGAGGCTGAGGCAGGAGAATGGCTTAAACCCGGGAGGTGGAGCTTGCAGTGAGCTGAGATCCGGCCACTGCACTCCAGCCCAGGGGACAGAGCAAGACTCCGTCTCAAAAAAAAAAAAAAAAAAAAAAAGGAAAGTAGAAGAGTGCAATGGGGAATACTATGGACCTAAAAACAAGAGAACCCCTAAAATAGCCAAGAGGAATTTACTAGAATAGTTGGTATGCTAATTTGCAAATGGCCACTGAAACTGAAGGGGTTTTATTTAGTCCCACAGTCAGTAAGTACATAGGGCCTTCAGCAAGTACTGGCAGGGCTCAGTCAGTCTAAGGTTTGGGAACTCTCAAAACTTGACCACATGGGGATACCTGCTAAGACATGGTACTCAGATAAGCTGCTGGATGTAGAATAAATACTGAGCAGGAGGGACAACAGAGATACAGAAAAGAGAAGGTACAGATGGAGAGAGAACAGAGGCAAGAAGCTTAGAAAACAAGCTGCTATATTTTTAACTACATGAAAACAAAAGAAGATTAATCATTATGAACGTAGAAAAGCTACCTTAAATTTGCTTTTGAAAAGTTCAGGAAAACTAATTTCACATAAAAATGTCTATCAGATAAATAGTAAGTTTAACGTAAAAAGAGAGACAGAATAAGGAACAAAATACCTTTACAGGAAGCACGAGGAAAGTCATGACTACAAAACAGGTAACAACTGTAACCTTCTCTAAAATGACGAAAATACATTAAGGAAATTATATAAAACATAAGAGTACAATATAAATCATAATTGTAAAAACTTGGATATGAGTTGGTCAGACACGTGGAAAGAACTAGAAATTTAAAAACATTTCAGAAATTAATACTAAATGTATAAGAAACCTAAGATTAAATAAACACAGAAATAATGCGCATTATCTTTTGATGCCTGCAACAAATCACCCCAAAATGTCTTAGAATAAAACAAAAAACATTTATCTAGCATGCTTACAAGTCAAAAACTGTGCATAGTTTAAATGGTGCACAGGGTTTCTCACAAGACTTAAATCAAGATGATGATAATCCAGCTGAAGTCATCTCAAGGCTCATTATGGGAAGAGTAAGCGTCTAAGCTTATTCAATGAATCCAATGTGTATGCATTAATTCAATCATTCACTCTAGGCTTATTTATCAGATGCCTCAGATTCGTTTTGGCTGTTGGCCAGATACATGGATTCCTTGGTAGATGGGCCTCTCCTTGTGAATAAATGAGAGAGCAAGAGAGGGCAAAGAAAGTGTAAAGCAGTCTTTTTGTTACTTAATCTCAGGAGTAGCATCCATTATTTTCGGTGCATTCTGTTTACTGGAAATGAGTCACTAGACCCAGCCTATACTCCAGGCAAGGGGATTACCGAGGCATTTGAATACCCAAAGGGGAGGATCACTGGGAATCGTCTTAGAGACTGCCCATCATAATGCCTTACAAAAATCAGGAGAAAAAAATAAAAAAGGAAAAAAAAGACAAAAAGAAAAAATGACAACTATTGAAGATAGATGATGAATCTTCAAAGAAGAAAACTAAAGCAAAGGATCAGAATAAACACCAAAGCCTATATATTAACAAAGCTATCCTGAATTAATGGATCTGGTTGTTAAGGATTCACAGCTTTAACATCACTAAAAGAGAGGGTATTCATTTTATTCTTCTTGATGTAAGAGAACAATACCACAACGATTGTCAAATACATATCGTTTATATTGTCTTTTCATTTCACTTATGTTCTAAAATTTCTATTTATCATAGAATTAAGTTCTGAATTTATAATGCCAGTATATTTTCTAATATACTTTAAATAATTCATTTTTTTAGGTTTGTTAATGTGCTACCTAAAACCAAATAGCATACTACTTAAGATAAAAGTGCTACACTTTGGAAAATACTTGTACAGCACATAGCAAGGGTTCCATAAATGTTGGGTTATTGTGACAGAGACTGGGAAGTGGTTATAAATGAATAAGTTCAAAACTAACTCTAATAATAGAAAATCCATATCAGAGTTAATGTCATAGATAGCGAGTCAGAAAATACATCCTGAAATGCAAACGTTAGCCTAAAAATGCTGACAGTGTAGGGGGATTACTCTATTCATGTAAATGTGAACTAATCAATCACATCTCTTTGACCTTTGACAATATGTAGTAGAGGTGAATGGTTTATGCTGAAGTCTGGTAGTATTAGCTCTCTCTAGTTTTGTGTGAATTTCTAATGTGCCAGATGGATACGTTACATGCAGTATTCGCTCACAAATTATTTCAAAGAACTTGTTTTTCTATTCCAGAATAAGTGCTTAACATTGTAGTGGTAGGAATGTAGATGTTGCTGTTAATAGGTACTAGCATATGCCACTTTCTTATCCAATTAATAGGTTAATATGTAATCATTTGTCAAGTAGTAGCTTTTACCAAGCTAACACTTTCATCAGCAATAACTTTACATAATTAGGCTATAAATAGTTCTTTTGTGGAATTATGACAATGACCACAGTGTAAAGGTATATGAATATATACATACAATTCTTTCACTGAAGTTAGTCCTAAACAAGAAGGAAAAAAAAACAACTGGTTAGAGAAGTGTGATTCTTGGAAGAAAATTGTCATGTCTTTCTAGAATTCCTAATAATGAAGAGAATAAATGCTAAATATAGAAAGTCACAGACTTTAGACTTCAGAGAATAGACAATGTCAATAAAAAGTAACTTAAATAATGTCAAAGTCTTCTGGCCCCCAAATATGGAGGAAACTAACAGAACTATGCATAACAGCTAAGACCCAAGGTTTTACTGTAAGAGAAAACAGGACAAAAAGTACTTTTTTTTCCCCCTCAGCAGCTGGCACCTTTGCAAGTCCCTGATCATTGGAATTACTGGGACTTTAGCACTTGGCTAGGTTATAAAGTGAATTGTTTAAAGACATTCTAATTTAAAACATGTGTATCTTTTTTTTAACTTCTTTTTCACAGTAACTACATTTTTCTTCCATTTTTGAACCTTCTCGCTATGGAAATCTAGAAGAAATTAAGTCTTCACGCAGTACTCCCAAGTTCTAGTTAGCTTGCTTATCTGTTCCCATTTCTCTATCTCTGGGCACCACAATAGGCATCTATACAGCAATGTTTGCAATGCCAAGATGTGAATTACATATGAATTTTTCTTTTTCTTTCTTTTTTTTTTTTTTTTTTTTTTTTGAGACGGAGTTTCGCTCTTATTGCTCAGGCTGGAGTGCAATGGTGCGATCTCAGCTCACTGCAACCCTTGCCTCCTGGGTTCAAGCGATTCTTCTGTGTCAGCCTCCCAAGTAGCTGGGATTACAGGTACCCATCACCATGCCCAGTGCCCAGCTACTTTTTTTTTTTTTTTTTTTTTTTTTTTTGGTATTTTTAGTAGAGACGGTGTTTCATCATGTTGGCCAGGCTGGTCTGAAACTCCTGACCTCGTGATCCTCCAGCCTCGGCCTCCCAAGGTGCTGAGATTACAGACATGAGCCACCATGCCCGGCCTACATATGAAAATTAAATTGCCTCTCAACACTGAGGGGAAATAACTGCTCCAGGTAATCACTGCTCCTGCGTACCAGGAAGCAAGTCTACATCATGGAGGTAAGAGTGGCTTTTTGGAAGTTCAAAGTGGAGCTGAGTTTTTCTTCATCTACAAGCATGACTTCGCCCTTCTTTCATTATGGTCCAACAGTATTTCACTTCATTTTCTTCTCTAATGTACTTCCCCTCTAGTGTCTAGGGCTCTTGTGTAAAGCTCTTCTTTCTTCCTGAGAAGATTGTCTCTTTCCATCACCACTTCTTGGAAAGTACCTACTTGTCATTAAGGTCTTAAACGTTCCTTGAGTAATCTTATTATCCTAAACTAAATTAACTTCCCTTTTTCCTATGCTGCTGAATTCAACATTTCTGGTTTTGAACAATTTATTCAAATTGTAGTTAACTAATTCTTGATATAACTTTTTAATGTCATGTATTTTGCCTCTGTCGTAAATGTCATGCAGGCACCAAATTGGTCCATTTGACATCTAAACTACAACAGGGGCTCAATAAATATTTTGTAGTGAATAAGTAAATAAATTAATTAAGTGATATTCACCAGCTCAGTGGTAGACAGGAACTTTCTTCATTGGCAGAGGTATTACTGCAAGAAATGAAAGCAGAGTATAGCAGAAAGAGCATTTGATTTGGAGTCAGAACATTTTGGTTCAAGTGCTGGTTCTGTCAATTTTTAGCTGAGTTGGAAATAAGATACCCTAAAGATTAGATCCTTCAACCCTCATGTGAAGACACTTTTCTCAAAGGGCTGCTTTTAATAACTATTTAGGTATTCAAAAATGTAGACAAGAGCTCTTTAGAATTAAAAAACATGGCATATAGTACAGTATTTTCCATATAGGCAGTAGACTACATTGGATTGGCAAATATTTCTTGACATCCCAAATTTAATTGATGAAAATATAGAAGAAAATAATACATTTTTGCTGATCTAAAAACTTTGATTCAAATGCTAAACAAAGTGATAATAATAGTTACCAAACCTTCAACTTTGACAATAATTTGGCACTGTACTTAACAGGAGTCCAGAAAGAATGCTGCTAATATTCAGGAGGTTTCTGAGCTTCTTTGTCTTCTCTGCTTGCTATGCACAATGTCAATTTGAAGGCCAAAAGTTAAAATTTGGTCTTATCTGACATAAAATGGCAAATTCAGTCCATTTCAAGAAACAGTTCCTCAGTATTGTCTTACGCATAATCGTGTGTGAGATGCTTTAAGATGACAGTAAAAAGGGCAACACCTACTACTTTTAAAAGAATCTGTGAAAGAGATACAGAGATGGCTATGGGACAGGCTTATACTCCTTTCCATGCAAGGTAATTGAACTCAGTCTTGCCCATCAGAGAAGCCTCAGAGGACTCATGCTGCCTCTGGAAGCGAAGTACTTTCATGGCATTGGTGGAAACCAAGGAATATTGGGCTCCTTACTCTGGAGAGTAATTCTATTTTTCTTTCCAGTCTGTTCTTCATCAGAGTTTACTTTTCCTATCTCACTTTATCACAAGGTGCCATTTAAAGATGGTTTATTGGTTCAATTAAAACAAGATTCCAAAATGGCAACTCATGGGCCAAACATTGGAAGTTCTGTCTGGCTTGACTCTGGCGTGTTAAAAACAAATAAATTTGATAGGCAGAGAACACACTGTCAAGTTCACTACATTTCCCACTATCCTGTAATACTTCTGCCCACAGCTTCACACATGTTTCGTGTCTTGCCCCGACACAAGTATTGCTTTTCTATCCTCAGTTTTAGCAGTGACTATTAAGCATGGGGAACCATAATCAAAGAGGGGGTGGGTGAATGAAAGGTAGAACTAAAATTTCAGCGGATAGTGAATTTTTGATTGGAAGTATTTTTCACTTGAAATGTGTGTTTATACTTAAACATTACATCAAAATAGGTAACCACCTATTACCACAACTAGCTAGATCTGTAGAAATATATGAAAATTGGAATGAACAGGCTGTAGATAACTAGTCAATGCTAGCAGCTTAGACTCATTGGTGTCTGGAAGATGTATGCATGGTAATATACACTTTACATTTATAAACCACTTTATAGCTCGTAAAGTATATGCATATATATTTTCTCATTTATTCTTGATATTTTGATAAAGATTTATATAAAAACTTTTTAAAAAGTTAAAAAATATATATCATCAACCTAAAATTGATAATATTTTATTTTTAACAAATAAATTTGTTATTTTGGCATATTTATTTTACTAAATTTAATATTTTTAATTTTAACAACCATTTAGAAATAAATGAGTATTTCAGATAATTAGTGTTAAGCAGGAGTCACAAATATGGCTGTATAATCAAAGGGCAGGATTACTATTGTTAGATGAAGGCCCTGAGAAGAGAGCCCAGGTCAGGATCTAGCTACAATTCCCTGGTAATTTGTAAAATCTCCTAGAAGAGGTAAGGTCTGAGAGAGGCCTGTAAACATGGGGCTTAACTGTCGTCAGATCAAGGGTGCAAGCCAGGGAATAGACCCTAGGAAGAAAATTGAGAAGAGTTTGCTGCTTGGTATTTTCAAGTTCTAATGTTTCTATGGCCTATCTTCAAAAATTGATAGGGAAAATAAAAATGAAATCATTATATTAGGTGGAAGGAGTCTTCACAATTGGTCCAAGCAGAAAAGCCTAGAGTAGAGAGCAGGAACTCCATGCATACATGGTGAAGACAAGCTGAGTATAGGTAAGGTATCTGGGCGAGGATCACCTTGATATTTTATCATCAGGTTTACAAAACATTATGAGTGATGACAGCCCTCAGTATGCGTTGGTGTTTCTCCACTTGTTCTGCCCTGATGTGCACCATTGTCATTCTAAGATGTCTCATTAAGCGCTCCTGTATTGAATATCCAGTTATATTTATCACCTAACATCCTTTTTATAGGTTTCTTTCATCATTTGCAGAGATGGCACTTTATTGCAGGGTAGGGAGGTCGGATTCCTGCAAATGTCTTTATTCTATTCTTTATTGCTTTCTCTGCCTGCATATATAATTGGAAATATTTTTACTTCAGAATTTTGATGTCTCTCTCTGCCTCTGAAAGTTTATAACATTTCCTTTGATCCTAGTGTGTAGAAATTTCACAATGATAGGCCTTGGTATGCACCTGTTTTCATCCATTGAGATTGGTATGTCCTTAGTGTGTCTTTCAAGTCACTCAGTTCTGGGAAATATTCTTCAATTATTTTATTCTTTATTCTGTATCCTCTTGTTCTTTCTGTCCCCTCTTTCCGGAATTCCTGTTGTATAGATCTTGGACCACCTGTATTGATACACTAATTTTGTTACCTTGTTCACTCCCATTTCCCATTTCTCTTTTGATTCTGGGATATTTTCTCAAATTTATTTTCTAATACTTCTATTTTTACTAACCATTTTCACCTATTATGTTTATAAATTATGAGTTATTATTTATTGTTTGTTCTCTGAATATTTATTTTCTCTAGCATCATATTCTTTTTTACATGAATACACTACCTTATTGCTGTGAGAATATTAACGACTTATGTTTTTTAATTTTCATCTGCCTACATTGATTGCTGTTCTCTCAAGTCACTTTAACATTTATATGTTTTGGTCCCTGTCTTTCATATTAGAAGCTTTCATCTGCTCTTTGGTAAACATTTTCAAGAAAAATTTTTTAAGAACCACAACAGTAAGAAGATATAACATATAATATATGGAAACATTATATTTTATATATATGGAAAAGATGCTCAACCCCTTAGTCATTGAAACCAAAATTAGGTACCACTGCGCACTCAATGTAATGACTATATAAAAATAGATTGGCATGGCCAACCTATTTCAAGAGGGTGTGGAGATAATTCACTCTAACTTATCCTAGTAATACATGTAGTTTGGAAAATGATTTGGCAGTTTCTTAAAATGTTAAACATGCATCTACCATATATTCCAGACGCTCTACTCCTAAGTTTGTACCCAACAGAAATGAATGTAAATATTCTACCAAGACATTTATAAAATTCTTCAAGAAACTTTTATTATAATAGCCAAAAACTGGAAAGAATCCAAATGTCCATCAGTGTGTAAGCAGATAAATTATGATGTGTCTATACAATGGAATACTACTCAGCAATGAAAATAATTAACTATTGATACAAAACTGTTGGCAACAGGTTTGAGGCATCTCTTATGCTGAGTGAAATAAGCCAGACAAAATAAGAGTGTGTATTGCATTACTCCATTCATATAAAATGCTTGAAAATGCAAACTAGTCTCTAATGATAGAAAAACAATCATTGGCTTCCTAGAATGGGAAGGGCTCTGAGGAAGAGAATACAAAGTGGAGGAAATTTTTGTGAGTGATCAATTTTTTAACATGCATATATACATATCTCAAAACATCGTTATGTCTTTAAATGTGAAATTTTTGCATGCAAAACTTATCTCCATAGAATTGTTTAACAATAAGAAATTATTTATAAACTTGAGAGTCTACTTCAGATCCTAATTCCTTCATACCTATTTCTGTACCAATATAATGCTGCTTTAATTATTATTACTTATGTTTTAATAGTTGCGAAGGCAGACCCCCTACTAGATAGTTTGGTTATTTCTAGATGTTATATATTCACATCAAATTTCAAATTAAATTGTTATTAGGTTGTTGGAAAAGTCACAGAAGTTTTTGCTATTAAAGTAATGGCAAAAACTGCAATGACTTTTGCACCAACTTAATATGTACATTAAAAATCCTAGAAGGAGGTTGCCCTTTAATTTTGAAAAGATTGACAGCTTTATGGTCATGAATTTTCTTATCCATAACAAGATTTTTACCACCTGTTTTGGTATTCACACATGTCTTTCACAAACATTTTAAAAATTATTATTCTATAATAGTTTTACTTTAGTTAGATCCTTTGATATCATAAAGGTTTTTCTGATATTTTAGATATATTTTCTCTCTACCCTTTTGTCTCTTATTGTTGCTATTTCTTCCATTGGCCTTTGCATATCGATCTAATTTTTGGCAATAATAACAAACTATAATAACGGTTCCAATAATTAGCCGATAAACAATCATAACATGAAAAACTAAAGACAGTAATAAACTTTCTTGACAGGTTGTCCTCTTTTTATGGTGTCTGGAATGGTAATAATATATAAGGATTATTTGTGCCTTGGAGGTTTGGCCACAGTTATAATTAGTACTATAAGGTGAATTTTGAGACATTGGGAATTTATTATTTTTAGCTATAGACCCTTTACAGTATTTAATTGATCTTTGTCATTTTTGATACTTATAATTTCTCTAGAAAAAAAAAGGCTAATTTTACCTGCGCTTTTAAGCTTTCTTCTGATAAAAATTTTTCCACTATCATTTTCTTAAAAAAATAGATAATTTTTTAGCATTAACCTCAGTAGAAAGAGATATTTAAAATGTTGTCTTAATTCTAGTAATGTTTTAAACAAAATAGCTTTTTTGTTAAGTAATTTTAATATTTGTTTAATGTATTGCTTATTTTATAGTTGTTTCCATATTCTTGAATTAAATACTTAGCTTATATTTTTACCGTCTTTTCAAATAACTGCAATTTATTTTACTATGCAAAATGAATGCAAAATTTTACTAGGTAAATGTGCAAGGGATAATCTCAAAACAGATTTATAGCATCATTTGGCGGTGTTTTGTTTGTTCTTCATAACCATACCAAAATAATGGCAGGAATTAATATTTCCATTTTACAATGAGGAGACATATTGTGAAAAATTTAGTGGCTTTCCTGCCAACACTCACACATTTATGAATGTTCAAGCAGAAAATAGGACTATAATCGTTCACTCACTGACTGGTCTACCAGTGCTCTATATGTGAGTGCGCACTGTGAACACAATTAGGCCCAACAGCATGTTTTCAAGACAAGTCCATGCCTGAAAACATCCTTTAATTATAATTCAATCACAGTTCTTGAGGTTTTGTTCTGTTATTTTTTTTCTTTTCTTTATTTATTTTTTTTTTCGGAGCAAGGGCTTCACTATAAAAAACATTTTTCAGGGTTTATTTGTCCTTGCATCTTAGGTGACGAATGTTGAGGAACTTAATTAAACTTAATTTTCTTTCTGGGATAAGTTGGGCTATGATTAACATGGAGTGTCCACTTGTCTATTTGGGCCTTCAAGTCTACAAATAACCAAATTCACCCTGAAAACTAGATAATCAGATATGAACGGTTCAGGACCAAGGGTCAGGATGACATTATGAGTTTAGGCTTGAACTTCTCCATCAACTCCAAGCATAGCAGTCAAAGAATATTTTTAAAGAATGGCAAAATGACTCAGATATGGTAAACTCAAAAGAAGAGAAATATCTCTGCAGACGAGAAAGGGAGAAAAAAAAATGTCACAGTGATAAGTTAGTAATTAGAGACTGGAGCTAGGCCTGCTGGTTCTCAGTCTAGAGGAAGCTGGAATTTGTCTCCCACAGAGTAACGAGAGCTAAAGCTCAGTGTGCATGGCAGGAGACCACAGTCAAGTTAATTGCATGAAACCTGGGGCAGGTGCAGGACTCACCAGCCTATAAAATATGGTTGAAAGAAAATTATGGCTGACCTTGGGATATGGCTTATGTAAAATATATACCTGCAATTTTAAAGGATTCAGACCAAGTCCTATACACAAGATCCAAAATTAATCCACCCTACATTTAGTGACTGATTTTGAGACTGGTCTGTTATTGAGAGAGCTGGAATTATGAGCCTTTATAAAACTGGTCTTGGGGTAGAGTTCCCTTTGTGTCTCTGAAAGAAGGTTAGATTTCTGTGGCAAACAGAAAACAGGTTGAGAAAGAAGGATGGAAGGAAGCTTGATCCAAGGCAGTGAGGATCTGTGCCTTTACTTCAGGCAGAGTCCCAGGAAGGTGATTTGCCGGCACACAAGAAATTGTTGTGAAGTTCATTTGGCAGATGAGGTTTTAGGTAGGTTGCAGTTATTTCTAAGCCCCCATCTGAATAATGGACATAGCAGAGATTTTTCAGACCCATAGAGACCAGAAGACAAAAGTGACCTTAAGACCAATGATGGATGATCATTTGGAATGATGGGCATCTTGGGGAATAATGATGAATAGTGTCCTCTCCATTTTCTCCCCTCCTCACCACACACCCAGTCTTGGAATTAAGTAAGCTCCTTAGGCACAATCCCATAAGAAAAGGAGGCTTCAATTATATTGACATTATTTTCCACTGCTCTAATAAATTGTGAATTTAAAATAGAAATTATGTTGAACTACAGAAATATGTTATCCATGTTGCCTACAAGGTTAATACCTGATTCTAACCCAAACAATTCAAACAAGTAAAATATGTTGCCGTACTGCTATGAGGTTAAAAAAATGAACAGGTAAGACGGAT
The DNA here is from genome assembly GCF_047675955.1 of Chlorocebus sabaeus. NCBI lineage: Eukaryota > Metazoa > Chordata > Mammalia > Primates > Cercopithecidae > Chlorocebus > Chlorocebus sabaeus. The sequence continues at coordinate 35,319,531 of NC_132904.1, forward strand.
CTGACCACTCAGGGGTACCAGCGGTCAGCTATGCCATTCAAACCCACTCCAGTTCTGGCAGGGATTTGTCATCATTTGGTGGTGGTGGTTGCTCTGGCTTTAACCTTGATGAGAATGTCTCTGGTCCTCAACTGGCTGAGATTTTCAAAGTGCTAACAATGACAGTAATTCCAGTTACATCCTCCTTGGGGGATCCATCTTTGTTGTAGCAGGGAACCTTACTTTTTGCATCTCGTATCCAAAGAAGGCAGAAGTTTCTTTCAGGCTAGCCCTTCTTTCATCATCTTTCCTGAGATGGTATAAGAAGAAGAATCAGTTTATATCAAGATTTGTGGTGTTGTAGCATTTTTACTGGCTACAAAACAGCACTTTAAAAGTTATAAATGGGCCGGGCGCGGTGGCTCAAGCCTGTAATCCCAGCACTTTGGGAGGCCGAGACGGGCGGATCACGAGGTCAGGAGATCGAGACCATCCTGGCTAACACGGTGAAACCCCGTCTCTACTAAAAAATACCAAAAAAAAAAAAAAACTAGCCGGGCGAGGTGGCGGGCGCCTGTAGTCCCGGCTACTCGGGAGGCTGAGGCAGGAGAATGGCGTAAAAACCCGGGAGGCGGAGCTTGCAGTGAGCTGAGATCCGGCCACTGCACTCCAGCCTGGGCAAAACAGCCAGACTCCGTCTCAAAAAAAAAAAAAAAAAAAAAAAAAAAAAAGGTTATAAATGGGGTATAACTGAGACCTCCCTCTTCTAAATCCTTTATAACCCAAGATTTAAAAAGAGATACCCAGTGTGAAACCCCCAAAGGGTTGATGATTTCCCGAAGTGTCTTTACCAAGTAGTTTTAGTAAAAAGGCGGCATTGATAGCCATTAGACTTGACACAGATTTTCAGTCTCCCCCTCTCAGCCTAAATCCAGAATACCTTCTGCCTATGTTCAAATGTTCCTGGAAAGACAGATTGGACTCCTAAGGACACTTAGAGTTCTTTTGATATTACTTTGCCAATTGTAATTTAACAAACCAAGAAACAAAATGGGGAACAAAGGAGCTCTATAAGATTTTTTAAATCATGTATCATTTTATATTTCAATTTTCCATTTCATAGTATTATGCTCAAATCATTAATTGAAAACATATTGTTGAAATGTTAGAAGCTGAAATATTAAAATAAAAATTACCTTGGGTTCTTCCTTTTTCTTGTGATATTAAGTTATCATTGGAAAAATAAGTTTTCTTTTTTGTTTTTTTTAACTTCATATTCTGGGGAAAAGAAGATGGTAGTTTATTTCTAAGGCCTGAGCACATGTGTTATGTATGGGAGAGAGGAGCATAAATATTTTGTGTTTCAGGCTGACAGAAAAAAAATTAAGTTCAATTGGTCAGAAACATAGGGAATGAAAGCTGATGCTTGGAGTTGGGGGCTATTTTCAAAGCTCTCGCTTCCCAATACTGTCAGGTAGAGAGCTAGGTACGATGCATTTGAATGGTCTGGGTGAGCCTGGGCATGTCAGCAGTGAGAATGAGTGCCTGAAGATCAGAAGTTCATCTCCAAATGTCCTGGTTAATATAAACTCCAGGGCGCTTGGACAATCCTGGAAAAGGAGAGGTGTTCGCTAACAGTGACTAGTATGGATACATTGTCAACTTTGGCAAGGAACAGCACAGAGCTAGATATAGAAAAATTGATTTCAATTTAGACTTAGAAAAAATAAAGCAACATAAGCATTTGTGTACATTCGTACCTAAGGTAAACAAAGTATCAAGCATATAACTGAATATCTACTGACAAATTATATTTTTCAGAAAACTCCCAGGTTTTATAGCTATATATTTCATTTGTATAAAGTATTCATTTCTCAGCTCTCAGTTCCCTTGAAAAATTGGGACTTTTCTTTGAGCTTAACATTTTATCTCTAAACCTCCTTTGGTCAAATTTACTTTTATTTCTGAAGTAATGTTTCCGCAGGCTCTTTGAGATCCTCATCTTTCTTAAAAATCTCTGAGTTCTTAAAATTGAGTTACAAACCATGGAGGGTGGTGGTTTGTTCACAGTGCCTTCTCTGCTAAAATTTTTGAATACTGTTATTTGGAAATGATCACTGCTATGTCTGAATGAGACTCCCCTGCAAATTCGTAGTTGAAACTTAATTAGTAATATGATAGTATTAAGAGGTGAAGTCATTTGGAGGTGATTTAATTATGAGGGCAGAATCCTCATGAATGGGATTAATGACCTTAGGAAAGAAGATCCTTGGAAGTGTTAGCTCCTTCTGCCATGTGATGATGTAGCAAGAGATGCCATCTATGAAGCAGAGAATGAGGTTTCACCAGACACTGAATCTGCTGGTGTTTTAATCTTGAAATTCACAGCCTACAGAACTGTATAAGCAATAAATTTCTGTTGTTTATAAATTACCCAGTCTAAGATTTTTTTTTTAATATAGTGGCAGGAATGAACTAAGATAGAATTCATGACCTGAAACTGTGAAACTCCTAGAGGAATACACAGGGGGAAAGCTTCATGTTATTAGGCTTGGCAATGGTTCCTTGGATATGACACCAAAAGCACAAGCAACAAAAGTAAAAATAGACATGTGTCACTATATCAAACTGAAAGACTTCTGTACAGCAAAGGAAGTAATTAACAGAGTGAAAAGGCAACTTATGAAATGGGAGAAAATATTTGGAAACCATCCATCTGATAAGGGGTTAATATCCAAAGTATATAAGAAACTTCAATGATTTAATAGCAAAATAATTCTCCAATTAAAAATGGGCAAAGGATTTGAATAGAAATGTCTTTAAGGAGGACATTTAAATGGCCAACAGGTATATGAAAATATGCTCATTTCACGAATCCTCAGGGAAATGCAAATCAAAACCCAAATGAGATATCACTGCAAACCTGTTAGGATGGCTATTATTAACAAAAACAAAAGATAACAAGTATTGGCAAGGATGTGGAGAAATTGGAACCTTTATACACTGATGGTAGGAATTTAAAATGGTGCAACAGCTATTTTTGGACTGTATTTTCAACAGTATGGAACTTTTAAAAAATTAAAAATAGAACTACATATGATCCAGCAATCCCACTTCTGGGTATTTATAAAAAAGAATTGGCCAGGCATGGTGGCTCATGCCTATAATCCCAGCACTTTGGGAGGCTGAGGTGGGCAGATCATGAGGTCAGGAGATCAAGACCATCCTGGCTAACATGGTGAAACCATGTCTCTATTAAAAATGCAAAAAATTACAACCATGAACCACCATGCCTGCCCAGAGTGACTAGAATTTTGTGTAGAAGTAATTTGCTTATTATGAAGACTTAGTTAACATATAATATTCGACTAATCAAATCAATCGTGCCCTTAGAATCCTTTCTCTGATATGATATACAAGAAAATAACTTTAATTATCTGTAAAATATACCCCCAAACAGGAATCTATATTAGTCTTCTTGGGTTGTCATAACAAAATACCATAGATAGAGTGTCTTAAATGGAAGCCCAAAGCAGAATGACACTTTAAGCACAGGAGTTCAAGGTTAAAGTGAGCTATGATCACACCACTACACTCCAGCCAGGGTGACAGAGAAAGACCTAATTTCTGTAAAAATATAAAATAACTATATGCAGATGATTTAATATTTTGGTGAAAATGAGACACAGAGGGAGAAAGATAGTGACAGCACTATGTATCAAGCTGTCACATAGCTTTATAGACATATGCAAACATGTGAATGTTAAATATCAAAGTATTAATGATCCACTGTATCTGATGTACTGATGTATATTTAGCAATTAAGTTAATTTCCGTTTCTTTGTTTTTACATAATTACAAGTGATTTAATGTCAGAATTTCCTGAGGATTTTTCCTAATCTACATGGTTTAAATTTATCTCAGTATCTCAATATTTACATGAGAAGATGTTCATTGAGAAACTGATTAAAATTGATGCTCTATCCGACTGTATATTCTAACTGCCAGATGTTTACACTGCTGAAATTTCCCAGTAGTATAATATACGCGAAAATGCCTGAAGAATTTTTAAAAGAGGTTTAAATTCCGTTGTAAAGCTATTGTGAATAAAACTGAAAAGTAACCAATAAAAAAAATGGAAAAAATTAGTCAGGCATGGTGGCACATGCCTATAGTCACAGCCACTCTGGAGGCTGAGGTAGGAGAATTGCTTGAACCTGAGAGACAGAGGTTACAGTGAGCTGAGATCACACCACTGCACTCTAGCCTGGGTAACAAAGCGATGCTCCACCTCAAAAAAAAAAAAAAAAAAAATTGAATTCAGTATATTGAAGAGATATGTGCACCTCTATGTTCATTCCAGCATTATTTACAATAGCCAAGATGTGAAAGAAACCTAAATGTTCATAGATGGATGAATAAAGAAAATGTGGTATATACATATGATGAATGCTACTCAGCCTTAAAAATAGAAGGAAATCCTGACACATGAGACAACTTGGATGCATCTCCAGGACATTAGGTTAAGTGAAATAAACCTGTCACAGAAAGACAAATACTATATAATTCCACTTATATGGGGTATTTAAAAGAGTCAAACTCATAGAAGCGGAGAGTAGAATGATGATTTCCAGAGGCTGGGAGCAATGGGGAAATGAGGAGTTGCTATTCAATGGGTGAGTATAATATTTCAACTACGCAAAATGAATGAGTTCTAAACATTCTGCTGTACTGCATCGTGCCTATTTTTAACAACACCATATTTTACACTTAAAATTTTTTAAGAGAGTAGATCTCTCTTAAAATTAAATGTCCATACCATAAATCTGAAAAAATAGGATACCATGAATACCAAGTAAGCTTCAGTAACTAGGTTGTCATTTCAATTCCGTGTCCACATTAGTAATATGGACTTTGCTTACCTCCCAATGCCTCACCTCTTCTGTGAAGACTAAATGGTCCCAGCCAGCCCGCAGGAATTTTTCATCCCTGTGAAATTTCCCTGACTCTCATTACCTGTATCATTCATTATGTGGTATTATTTGCTACATTTTCAGTAGTTTCTTTCTATATATAACTTTTTAATTTTTTTTTTTTTTTTTTTTTTTTTTTTTTTTTTTTTTTTTGAGATGGAGTCTCACTGTGTCACCCAGGCTGGAGTGCAGTGGTGCGATCTTGACTCACTGCAAAATCCACCTTCCGGGTTCATGCCATTCTCCTGCCTCAGCCTCCAGAGTAGCTGGGACTACAGCCGCCTGCCACTATGCCTGGCTAATTTTTTGAATTTTTAGTATAGATGGGGTTTTACCGTGTTAGCCAGGATAGTCTCGATCTCCTGACTTCATGATCCGCCCTCCTTGGCCTCCCAAAGTGCTGGGATTACAGGTGTGAGTCACCGCACCTGGCCAATTTTAAAATTTTTGAGGGACAAACAACCAAGAATCTGACTTTCTTCCATCTGCCTTCTTTAACCTTGCCTGTGTAGAGTTTCCGCATTTTGATTGATTTATTGCATACACAATATCTATTCAATTTCTGTTAACTTCCAAGCTCATTGACTTGATAAATCTCAACTAGATAGTAGAGGCATTTCTTGCAAAAATTGATGACAGATTTTCAAATATCTTTAAGTTAATTTTCCTTTATTTATAATACATTTTAACTCTTCTGGAGAAGGAAGTATATGATGTGGTTCATTGCATTAATACTTAATGTTAAAAATTGGAAAGTAATATGACTTTTCTCTGAGATTCAGATTCCTAAATGATCTCTAAATGATATATTTTGCTTTATAAAGTTGAGATCTGTTACATGAATATTCATAAAGTGAGTAGGTGAATGTTTCCTATTTTATAAAGTATTCATTAGAAGTATTTTTTAGAAGTACTTGTTCCTTAACTATTTAGGGAACTAAATCATCTAATTGTGTTGTTTACTTACGAAAAGATTTTTCACTACTAATACATTTTTTTCAATGATTCAGATTTTCTATTTTTCTTTATTTCAGTTTTGGTGACTATAATGTAGTTACCAAAACATTATACTGGGAATTTATCTGTCACCCTTAAGTTTTTAATATTATTTGTATAAAGTTCTTCATAGCTCAGATTTAGTTGATACTCAGTAACTTTTTGATGAATGAATGAATCAATAAATCAATGTTAGGATCAAGCACCTAGAATGAAGTCTGTATTCATGCATCTATACTTTAGACATAACTGAAACAGCATAATATTAAATCATAACATTGAATGGAAAGTAATACACAAGTAAATGCATAAAAAATGAGCCCATTTATAAAATTTTGAAAAATTAGCAAAAGTAGACAATATAGTCTAAAAAATCATAAGACAAGAAAATTATTATTACAAGATTAAGGCTATGGTTTCTTTTGTCCATGACAATCAGGATGCTTTAATGAGAAGGAAATGATGCATTTTAAAGATGACGGACTTTTTGTCATGATTATAATATCATTTACCTAAATAGAAGGTAGATTAACCAGTGTTAGAAGTGTGGCAATATTTCAAATGTCAATGTTACATAATATTTTCTTATGTGAATTTAGCACAAAATACGTTGCATTGTACTGTAGATAACTTAAATAATGTAAGTAATATTTATTGGTAATTATGACTAAAGAATACATTTCAATTTTTACTTTTTTTCTTGAAAGTTAATGTAAAATACAGGGGGAAATGAGCTCATTTTTGAAACAATTAGAAAAGGCAGTTATTCTAAAGTAATTAAAGTACTAATTATTTCAGGACATGTATTTAGTTCTTTTTATGCATAAAAGACTGAGTTAGGCATTGGAGATTTAAGGAAAATGTAGACACACAATTTTTACCCTTTAATGCAGCAGTCCCCAACCTTTTGGGCACCACAGACCGGTTTTGTAGAAGACAATTCTTCCCAATGGGGGCAAAGTGGGGATGGTGGGCAGGTGGTATAGTTTTGGGATGAAACTGTTCCACCTCAGATCATCAGGTATTATTAGACATTAGATTCTCATAAGTAGTGTGCAACCTAGATCCCTCATATGTGCAGTTCACAATAGGGTTTGCGCTCTTATGAGAATCGAATGGCTCATCTGACACAAGGCAGAGCTCAGGCAGCAATGCTAGTTGGCTCACTGTTCACCTTCTGCATATGACGTGGTTCCTAACAGGCCATGGACTGGTACCGGTCCACAGCCCCAGGGTTGGGGAACCCTGCTCTAAGCATATAGTCTAGCTAAATTTCAGATAAATTCTAGACAGTACTATATAATTTGGGCCGAATTATATGAAATGAGTGATATTTAACCATATTTGACCGATAAAAATATCAGTCATCCCACACAGAGAATTACTGAAGTTAAAAGTAATTCACTATGGTTAGAACATGGAATTTTTTACTGAAAGTGAGGAACCTGGAGTGAAAAACTGGGGTAGATAATTTAAATTTTTTGTGATATATTCATAAAATTGAATGTCACACAACAGCAAAAATGAGGGCATTTTTGCTACACACATCAGCACTGATAAATCTCAAAAGCATAATAATCTTTAAAAAGGTAAAACACAGGAGAAAACATACCACACCATTAAATTTTTATAAAATTTAAAAACAGAAAACATGAAACAAAATATTGCTTTGTAATACATTTATAGCATAGTTTATTATTCTGTATTATAATTTTCATAATAAAAGTAACACATTTTTATTTCATTTAATTTTTAAAATAAACATGTTTAATTGAAAAATATTCTAAAGAAGGGAAGAGTAAAAAAATAATATACCCTCACCTTCTTCCCACTGTCTCGACTCCAGTGATGTAATCAACTATTCAGACCAGATGAATATCTTTCTGCTCTTCCTCTAAACATATGCCCACATATATAGTGTTTGCACTTTCTTTTTCTGTATTTTATTTTGTTGTTTTAAAATACATATGACATACTAAAGAGTGCATATCTAATTTGGTACACTCTTTAAGGAATATGTGCAAAAGGAACAAGCATGTGCCTCCACATAGTTTAAGAATGCCCCTTCCCTAATACAGCCCCTTCTCCTCAAACCAAGGAAGCCATAATTCTAAAATTTATGTTAATGATACTTTTACTTTTCTTTAACCACATATGTAGGTATCCTGAAGTATTATATGTCCTATTTTCTTGTAATTCATTATCTTTGGAATGTACTATTTCATCTAAATTTCAAATCTGTTGTCATGAACCTTTTCATATTTTTCTCTATTATCTTATTATCAAGATATAAATGCCTGCTTCATATATGCCTATATCGTGACTCTGTTTGTATTATTGTTTATATGTGCCTTCTGTTTTCTTAATTTTGCCAATTTTTAAAACTTTATTAGGTTTTTCAATTCTTGGCTTATTTTTTTCTCTAAAATGTACCATTGTTTCTGTGTCTGTTTTTATCTTTTTTTTTCCTGACATTTATTTTATTTGTGGTCGTTCTCAACTTTTTTCCCCAACTGATTTTTTAAGTTAGACACACAGATCAATTTTTTTAACCTTTCTCTTTTCTTCCTAATTTAATCATTAAAGGTAATCATACATGTTTAACTAAATCATACATGTTTGATATATATAATTGCCGTTATCCCCCAAATGTTCTAATTTTTATTAATTTCCTTGTCCCCTGTATTATTTAGAAGGTTTTTTGTTGGATTTTCTGAATGTATGTACAATTTAAAGTTCTTTTCATTATTGACTTCTGATTTATCTGTGAGGTGGTTAAAGGATGTGATGAATATGACACCAACCCTTTAAAATCAGTAGAGATTTACTTTATAGCCTAGAACATGATCAGTTTTTTAAATTGTTTCATTTATGCCTGCAATGAAGGGGTACTTTCCAGTTGGAGGCAGTGTTTTGCATATAATTATTAGATACTTTTGCTAGTTTGTTATCTAAGTTATTTAAATCCTTTAAATACTACTGTTCACTTTTATCTCTCAACCACACTAAAATAAATGTTTGAAATATTTGTCCCAACTATGATTAATTTGCGAATTTGTGTTTTTAATACTATCATGTCTTTGTATATTTTGAAACTGTTATTATAATTTATATTTAAAATGTATATATTTCCTCCTGAATAAAAGCTATTATTTTGTGACCCTCTTTATCACTGGTGGTGGTTTTTGCCTTCAGTCTTTTTATCTATGTTAATAGAACTATTCTAATTTTTCAGTATTTATTAATTTATTTAAAAACATTCTCTTACTATCTCTTTCAGATAGTAATTATCGAAAATTTTTTTAGTCTTTTATGTTCAGCCTTTATTTTAGGTGTGACTTTTAAAATAGCATATACTTGGATAATTTTTCTAATCCAATCTGTCTACTTTTGTCCCTGAACTGTACAAACTAGTTGATTTTACATTGTTCTGATGATAAACATTTTTTGATTTATTTCTCTAGCAAATTACTTCGTTATTTGTATTTGTCCTGCTTCTCTTTCATATTTATTTGAGATGATTAGTGTGATTTGTTTTCCTTGTATTCCCCTCTATTTCTCCACTCATTTAGAAGTTATACACATTTTCCCATCTGTAAAGGGGTAACACTGGCAACATTATATATAAATTACATATATGTAATTTAATGAAGTTTAAATAAATATTATTACCTATCCCCTTTACAATAAATGAATCTCAAAAGGCTTTAAATCTGATTCCTTTGCCCCACACTTAGAGAAAGTTGATTTTTTTTTAAAAAAAAAACTGAATTCTAAACCCATAAATTAAAAATTGTTGTTATAGTATGCAGCCAATATTTACTTAGATTTACTTAGAAGTTTACAGTTGTCATTGTTCAAGCTTATTTTTTTCATCTGATGTGTTCCTTCTGGTATCATTCTTTCTTCAAGAATATTTTATAAATTTTTTTAATATAATATCACCTATTGGTTATATACACTCTCAGGTACTTACTTTTAGTATAAAAATGTCATTATTTCTTCTCAATCTAGAAAATAATTTTACTGAACATAACAAATCTAGATTGATATTTATTTTCTCTAAAAACAAGATGTCACCACTCTATTTAATGTTTCCACTCTCACTGACTGAATCAGCTATGAGTTTTCTCTGTTGGCATCTTTTTTACTTGTGCTACTTTTAAGATAGTTTAATTCCTTTTAGCATTCTGAAGTTTCACTAGAATGTATCACGGTGTGAAATTATTATTATTTAAAAACTTGTGTTGGCCTCTTGAGATACCTGGATTTTAGAAGGTTTGTTGTATTCAATCAATTACAAAAAGCTTTTAACTATTAAGTACTCACATTTTATCTCTGATTCATTGTCTCTTTTTGTTCAATAGCTCTTTTCAGATGTATGTTTCCTCTTCTCACTATATTTTATATGTTCCATAATATCCCTTTTATCATTTTGTCTTTCTGAACTGTATTCAGAATACTTTCTTCAGTTCTACCTTCCAAATAAATGTATTCTTTTCTTTTAATCTGACTCTAATCAGCTGTTTGGTTTATTCTTCATGTTAAAACAAAACAAAACAAAACAAAAGACTTTTTTTTTTTTTGAGTCAGAAATTTCTTAAATCCCATTTCTCCCCAAACTACTCCCACCCACACACATATTTTCCCCAAGATAAGTCATTTATCTTTATGTACACTCTGATCTGATTATTTATTAGATATAAGACATATGTGACATTCTAAAATTTTAGCAAATTACTTTGTAGTTTGAAACTACTGATATTTGAATTCCACGCCTTCTTCATTGAATTGCTGTTTCATTTTACAGAAGCACATCCTTTCTTCTGAAAAAAGAAAAAGATATTTTGATTTAGTTTTCAATTATTTGTATTTCCAAACTTGATCTCATGGAACTCCTCATATTTTGATATTTGACCTTCAAATTGATCCTCTCTCTTGTGTCTTTCCTCTAAAATATACTTTTTTTTTCTTTTTGTCTTAATTTGTAAGTGATTTTACAGGCTTTTATCTCATAAATCATGTTTTTTTAATTAAAAATATTTATTTCAAATTTCTTATAGCTGTTTCATGCTTCTGGATACTTACTTGTTCATAGTGACTTTTCTTGTTTTATAGATTTCTTATCTAAATATTGTTAAGGATAAGTTAAGTAAATGTTTTAAAGCTTTTTCTTGTTCTTGAACTAATCTTTCCCAAGGCGTTTTTTTTTTATTTTTTATTTTTTATTTTTTATTTTTTTTGCTTCATAAAGAATTTTCTTTTATATTACAGAATTTATCAATGTCTGGACAGTCTTGCTTTTTCATTCAATATTTCATAATAAAAAATGAAAAAGGTGGGGCCGGGCGCGGTGGCTCAAGCCTGTAATCCCAGCACTTTGGGAGGCCGAGACGGGTGGATCACGAGGTCAGGAGATGGAGTCCATCCTGGCTAACACGGTGAAACCCCGTCTCTACTAAAAAATACAAAAAAATAGCCGGGCGAGGTGGCGGGCGCCTGTAGTCCCAGCTACTCGGGAGGCTGAGGCAGGAGAATGGCATAAACCCGGGAGGCGGAGCTTGCAGTGAGCTGAGATCCGGCCACTGCACTCCAGCCCGGGCGACAGAGCGAGACTCCATCTCAACAAAAAAAAAAAAAAAAAAAAAAGGAAAAAGTTGTGGGAAAAACTGACTAACCAGCAATCCAAGCATGAGAATAATAAGGTAGGGAAACATCCTTTATTCTGAGGGACTCTGAGATGCCAAACTGCCTTTACTCACAGGTACCTAAGTCGTCTAAGTCTACCCAGCCTTTCTTCATCATCTCAAGACTCTTGATTCAATTGTCTTATCAAAAATATCCTTTTCCTCACAATTGTTTTTCTCTCTCGTGGCTTCAATATAATATTTCATCTGATACTGTGCATACTAAATACTGGTTGCATACTATATGTATTCTTCCTTCAAGGACAAGATGGTATCCATTCTGTACATAGCTTTCATGTAACCTACCTGCTGCTAGCATCAGTCACACCAACCCTGTACCTGTAAGTCTTAAATTCTGGATTTCTCTAGCATTCTGAAAGGATATTCATCCTTCTCTCACCTTTAAAGTCCCCTTTATCTCTATTCTTTGCTGTAGCTTTCTCTGATCTCTTTTATAACATTTGTATTTCATTTTCTTGGTGTCTTGAGGAAATTTGTTGAAACATTTTGCCTTTATCAGCTTTCTTTTGTCTTTCTTTTGGTTTGTATCTACTTATTCCTTTATTATTACTTAGCTGAATTTTTACTAGAGGAGGGGAAAGCGTGTATAGTAAATTATTCTTCTCATCCAAAAAGCTTAGTTTATTCTTTTTAATGCTTGTATCATATTCCATAAAATGAGTATTTTTAAATTTTATCTAAAACATTTCTTACATATATATTTCTCATTCTCCATATTTTTCAACTTCAGTCATGTGCATGTGCCTATGTATGTGTATGTGTGTGTAATTTTACATTATTTCTGTGATATACTATAAGAGAACATACCATAAATGAGATTGTTTTGTTACTTGTTATCTTCTGTAATGTTCATTTGACAAGCCACCAAAAGAGTACTTTAGCAAAATATTTTATCAATTCACATTTCCAGCATTAATGTATTGGAGATACATTTACCCACGCTGTTGCCAACAATGAGTATACTGCCCTATATAATTATTACCAACTTGATATAAATGTATTTAATTATTGCTTAAATTGTTAAAATCATTAAATGATTAAAAACTGTTATTTAGAATTTTCTTTACCACAAGTGAGATTAAACATCTTTGCACATATTTTGTGGACATGGCTTCCTCTTCAGTTAGTTGCCCATTTGTATCCAATGACAATTTTATTATAAAAATATTTGTCTTCTTCCAAATAATTGGAGAGATTTTTCAAATAGTTAATATAATAAATTTTATTTGCTATATATTTTATTGTAAATATTTTCCATTGCTATTATTTTTCTTATAACTTTTATAAGGTGACTTTTGTACACTAAAGGTATATTCTTAAAATGTAGACATATGTCTGGATTCTGGGTACACTGTTAAAGACAAAAAGGTCTCCCATTCATAAGTTTTACAAAAAGTCTGTTTTCTATAGACTTGGCTTAAAATGTCTTAATTATTTATTTTCACATTTAATAGTTAATGTATATAGTCTTACATTTCCTATATTATATGAACAACAAAATCAATTTTTTTTCTAGTGAGAAGTCATTTATTCTAACAAAACTTATTAATTTTCCTTACTTCCTGTGACTTAAACTGCCCTCCTTGTTACATATTAAGTTTTCATATTTACTTTATTCTCTTTGCTGCTTATGAAATTCTGTTAAAACAACCTATTAATTGATTTCTGAGCCATTTATTATATGGTTTTGAATTTAAGGTAATCAGTAGTATCAAAAAGCACATCCTTTTTAGTATTTTTTAATTTTTAGAAATGTTCATGAATATCTAAAGATGTTTACCTTTCCATGATAACTACATTAATTTTACCCAGTGCTTTTTAAATTGAATTCTGTGAAGAATTGCATTCATTTATATTTAGAAACAATACATTCAGAAAGAAAACAACCAGCTCTTAAAGGTCCTCATAAGCATCTCAAGGAGTTTGCATCTTTTCTTGAGGTCAGCGTGTTTAAATGCATTTCTTGAGGTTGAAAATGAAAAGCCTTTGAAAAACAGAAGAAAAGTAGTCATATTTGAAATTACATTACTTTGTTTACAAAGTGAGGGGTGATTGAAACAAAGGAAGGCAAGCTCTGAAACAGGAAGTTCAGTAATGCAGCTGTTACTATCTTCAAGTTAAATATAAAGGGGGTGAATATGGCCTAAATGAGGAACACAGCAGTGAAGACAGATAAGTGGACAGATTTTAAAACTAGTAGGATCTAGTGTTGAGTGAGGAATGAGTGAAGCACTGGGATCTCCAACTTTCATAATTTGTTCACCACATCCAGGGACCAAAACGCAATACACTGTCTGTACTGAGTGGAACACAATGTAAATACAGAGCACATAACACTATGTAAATGTACTTATGACACAATTACGCTAAATTTAAAAGGCAGTCTGCAAATGTCATAAAATAAGTATGTTTTGTAAACAGAAACAATAAACAGAAAAAATATATCTAAAGCTATCATAACAAAGGAAAAACATTTATATATCTAATTTATTTTACAAAAAATAATAAAATGAAATATAACTAAAAGTTGCTCCTTTTTTACTATTGTACATAATAATTATTTTTTTTAAATACCATTGCTTGAGCATTTGCTATGTGCCTTGTACTGTGTTGACTCCCACTAATATTATTTACTTGCCACAAACTTCCTTTTAAGTAGGACTGTTTCTAGTATCCTTTCTATTTTTTTTCTTACCAGTTGAGGAAGTTGCTGCCTACAGAGATAAATCACTTGCTGAAAGTCATTTGTTTCCTAGGAAGTGACAGAGCCAGAAATGATTTGGAAGCTAACTTTCTTTTTCTTGTGTCCTTCACTGTATTGTGCTTATATTCAGTACTAACTACTGTCAATTAATAAATGACATCTTTTGGTGCCTCAGAGGAGAGACAGTAATTACAGAAGAACAGAAAATATATCCACACAAACAACACACAAAACAACTCACAAAAGCACAATACATTATTTACAAGACCATTACTTTAAAGAACTCTTAACTACTATCATGAACAAAAACAACTGATAGTTGTTGAAGATTCAAGAAAAACTTCTTGGTTATATATTAAAATCTATGGATCTATGCTGATATTCATGTTCTGACTACATCTGTCAGTAGCAATAACGCTTGTTTTGGTTATAAAAATTGTAATTAGGAATGTGAATGTCTTCATTTTCAGCCAAGAATACCATTTTTTCTTGTGTTTGGGGTCATTTGGGTCACTTGGAGAGCTCCAGATATGAGAAATCACTTTCTTTCTTTCATGATTCTTTTGTACAAAGTACCACATTCTGAACCAAGTACCACAGGATATGTCTCAGTATAACTGAGCCTCCAAAGTCCATTCTAATGTTGTACTTGATGACCTCTTTCTCTCTTTTCAATAAATATGGATGAAATCAGTTTTCAGGCTACTGTGTTATTCAGGGAAGCAAACATGCTAAATATAGCAAAGTATGATGGTAAGGCTGAGAATTTAAGAAAATCATCTAGTTCATGCACATTTACATGAAACAAAGCCTAAGCCTTTCAATTAGAATGAGCTGAAAGCCAAACTTGTGCTGAGTGCTGTCAGCACAATTAGCATTTGTATTTTTAGTAGTAGTCCAGGGCCCATGAATAGTGCCAGCATCACTTAAGATAAACCTGCTAGTCAGATAATCTGTGCTAAAAATAGTTAACCAAAGAAGAGCAATTTCTCTTTTTGA
The DNA here is from genome assembly GCF_047675955.1 of Chlorocebus sabaeus. Lineage (NCBI taxonomy): Eukaryota > Metazoa > Chordata > Mammalia > Primates > Cercopithecidae > Chlorocebus > Chlorocebus sabaeus. The sequence goes on from NC_132904.1 coordinate 35,334,890, forward strand.
CACATAGTCAAGAACCTTCTAATACAGGGTGATGGGTTTTGGCAGTGAGAGCAATCAGAAAAAAGTGTTCCACAGTGAGAATTCATTCAACTGGGTTCAGCAAGTAGAAGAAAAGAAAATGGGTTATTATATTGGAGAGTCAGGCATTGTGGCCAAAGGACTTTGAACTCCACAGAACAGCCCTGTATTTCAATTCCAGCTCTAATTCTTGTTAACCGGATGAGCAAGTTTTAAAACCAATTTTAGACCCAGTTTCCCCAGAAAGTGGGTTAAAAACAGCTGCCTCACAGAATTATTGTGAAGAAAATGCTGGCACAGGACCTGCACATAGTACTAATAAGCAATGGCTTCCAACTTCTCTTCATCCTTCTTGCCCTTCCATCATGTCTGTTCATTCCCAATTAATATTATGCCTAAGGCAGGAGAAACCACATTCAAATTATATCAAGGCACCATGTACATTGTCACTTTCTTTTGCTCCAGAGGCTGCCTTCTACTTCTTTCTTCTTCAGTGAACTCTGCTACACCCTCCCCATCCCCAACACCCCTGTCATTTGCTACCTATGCCACTCATCTGATGGTAATCTACTTGCCCTGTCCCATTCACCATCAGTATTTTTGTTAGATAAGACATTTTGTGATCGGGGGTGCATAGGAAGAAGAGATTCATTTGATGCCTCAGTGCAGTAAACAATTAGGTCAGAGCCTGTAGAAATATTTCCTTAACTCAAAAGCTCTGAAGAATATTGTTCTCCTTGTTCTTAGCCTCTGGAGCAGGGGTGTCCAATCTTTTGACTTCCCTGGGCTACACTGGAAGAAGAAGAATTGTCTTGGGCCACACATAAAATTCACTAACATAAATGATACCTGATGAGCTAAAAAAATTTGCAAAAAATTCTCATAATGTTTTTTAAAATTTATGAATTTATGTTGGGCCACATTCAGAGCCGTGCATACAGCCCAGGGGCCATGGGTTGGACAAGCTTGCTCTAGAGCTAGAAAGGGTTTGAAGGTCAAGAAGTTTACTAGTACAGTCTCTAGTCAAGTTAGGAGACTGAGAATCTCTCAGTCTGACAGGAAAAAGAGTAGTGCTAATGGCATATTTTTGTGGCTAACAAATGTTGAGCATGAAACATGACTTGGGAAAAGATCTGGAATAGCCATGAAGAGTCATAAGTTCTAGCCCTCACTCCGCCTATATTTTATCTGTGTGACCTTGAGCAAAATAGCTGTCTCCAAAGGAAAATAAAATGTACATTTGGATTCAAATATTCCCAAGAAAATGATTTTTTATGATTCATAAATAATTTTATTGGGAATTCATTTTATATAAAACACAAACATAGCACTTATAATCACTGTTGTAAGAACTTTATACATATGAACTTCTTTACCATAATAGCTCTATAAAGTAGGTACTATAATTATCCTCATAGTAGGAATGAAAAAACTGAAACCCGTAGAAGTTTGGTAATTTGACCTAGGTCATACAGCTTTTAAGAGGTAGAGACAAGAGTTAGAAAATATCAGATTAGCTGCAGCATCTCTCTTTTTAACCACTATACTTGGTCATACTTAAAAGTAAAATGTTTATATATTCCTTTATATATGTTTGTTATGCATCCTAATCACTGTACTGAAAAGGAATGTATTTTAATGAATTCTTTCACCTACGTACTATGCTGATGTCTGGGGCTGCCACTGACCCTAAGTCATCAGCAACTCTGATGAGGAACATCCACGATTCTTCTACTGTTCTAGTCATTCATTCATTCTTCTTTTTGGAAATGTGAGAGAAAATCTAACATTCAGAAATAATTAGCCTGTCTTTTCCAAGATCACAAAGGCCAATTTGCAGGTTAATAGTTAAATGCTTTTTTTAATCACAATCCTCAAGAATAAAACCAATTATTTAAAATGTCTTTGAAGTGACTTCAACAGCAGATGCTTTTCCTTCAAAGAAGGTTTTTTTTCTTTTTTTCTAATGTTTTCCATGAATCGGACGTACTATATGAAACTCATCCTTTGAGGTGATATGTTTCATGTCACCAAGAACCAAGAACCAGGCATAGATATACGGTGGTTTGCATGTCCATTTATTTTTATTTATTTATTTTTAATGTCTATATCTTTTTTGTAGAGATGAGGTCTTTCTATATTTCCAAGCTGGTTTTGAACTCCAGACCTCAAGCAGTCCTCCTTCCTCAGCCTCTAAAAGTGCTTGGGTTATAGGTGTGAGCCACCATGCTGGTTGATCCCTATGTAGGACACAAAGGTGTTCTTGTTCTGCTCCTCAAAATGTCTTAAGATATAACAATGAAAGAGAAGAGAGGGCGTAGTGTTATGCAAGGGCCTTTTGCTTAATCTTGTTTCTTCATGAAGCTCTCTGATTCTCAATTTTCTGATTGTAAAATTGGAAATAATGACCCTGAACTCAGTGAGTTACTCTGAGGATTAAGAGAGATTGTCTGTGTAAATTTCTTAGTGCAGTATCTGAAACATAATTCAATAAATAGTAATTCCTCTTTACTCTTATCTGTCACCTAAGACTGACCAAGATTTACATATATTCGTTGAAATAATGGAATTCCATGATTTGCGCAGATTCTGCATCCACAACTTAGTTGCTTTAAAAAAAATTACAATAGCACTAGACTTCTGTGTCATAAAGTCAAGTTAAAATTGTATTGATCAACTAGTAAACACTTCACTGTGGTATGTACTGAAGAGAATAATAAAATTATCAAAACTAGGTAATGTATAACTTGAAGGAGCTAAAAAATCCTGTTGAAAGACAAGGCTACCACTTTCTATCCACTCCCCACAATCCCCTCTCTCTCTCTCCCCCCCCCCTCCCTCTGTCTCTCCCTCTCCCTCTCCCTCTCTCCCTCTCTCCCTCTCCCTCTCTCCCTCTCTCTCTCTCTCTCACACCCACTCCACCAACACAATAGTACCAGAAAGGAATATAAGGTAGTGGAATGGTTGGTCTTGATTACAGTCACTGGCAGGGTGTTTGCAGTGGAAGTGGATTATAAGTTAAGACTTGAAAGCTTGAATTTTGATGGGCAAATAGGAGCAGGGAGATTTTTATATTGCAGAAACATCATCAGCTGTACATAGGAAGATAAAAATAGACATACTATTGGGATCAAGAGACTAGTCAGAAAGTGGCCAAGACTCATGTCTGAGGCATGGGGTCCAAGGTTTTAGAGACATTAAGTCCTAGAAGTTAAGCTGAGAGATTAGGAGTATATGTACTGGAAGACACTGTAGATCCAGTAGCTATTAAATCCACATGGTTTTTCAAGCATTGGAGCCTCAGATCTGGGAATTAATTTAGTAAACCACAAAAACACAACTACTTCATACTAAAAAAAATGAACTTAATTTTTAGGATGACTTTTGAGTCTCTCCAGCATTTGGGAGTCAGCACATATATACTCTACTGAGTCACCCACTTGCCCATCCATGACTCTTCCATTTGCGGAGCTTCTGGGCAAAACACTGCTTTTCCAACATTGGTTTGGGAACTATTATTTACAGTCCTGGGCTCAACAGCATCTAAGGAAGAAGGGCCAACTGGGAATGATCTTTCCAATGTTCTCTGAGGTCAAGGAGTACCGGTCTTTTCAGTGGAGCAGTAAAAATGATACCCAGGTTTTTCTGCCACTAGGCGTGGGCACTGTATTAATTTCCTAGGGCCTCCATAACAAAGTACCCCAAACTGGATGGTTTCAAACGACAGTAATTTATTGATTTGTATTTCTGGAGGCTAGAAGTCCGAAGTCAAGGCATTGGCAGGGCCATGCTGCCTCTGAGAACTGTAGGAAAGAATCTTCCCTTGCCTGTTTTAACTTCTGGTGTTTACCATCAATCCTTGTTGTTCCTTGATTTCTAGATGCGTCTCTCCGCTAACTGCTTCTACGTACATCACAGGGCCATCTCACTTCTGTGTGACTGTATGCATCTTATCTCTCACAAGGGCACCATTCATATTGTGTTAAGGGCCCACCCTATACTCCAATAGGACTTCATCTTAATTTGACTACATCTATAAAGACTCTATTTTCAGAAAATATCATATTGACAGGCACCAGGCATTAGGACTCCAACACAGTTTTTTTTGAGTGACGCAATCCAACTCAAAACAGAGACAATTATCTGAGAGATGGAAATAAGCCTCATGTGGATCAATAGAAATAGCTTTGCCTGAAGCTCAGGAATTTTAGGAATGCGCTAATAGTGCTGGAAAATTCCTGAGCCTTGATTCTGTCCTTCCACACTTACTTCTACTTTTTGAGAGCTGAGTTTTAGTTAGAAGGTATATTGCTTGAATAAAAAAAAATGCACAAGATTATGTAGAGATTTGAATTTATACATCCATTTCAAATTCATTACTATGTTTGATTTTCACAACAGAATGTGTAAGTCACAAATTATTATTGCTGATGGTTTAAATAAAACTTGTTTTCCACATGAGTGTCTGAACTAATTGAAAAATGAAATAAAATTCTAAGCAGATCAGCATGTTATTACCTTATCGCCTAATTATAGTCATCTAAGAATATCATCCAGCTTCTTAACACTGACAGACTTGCCCGCCCCTGGCAATCAGCTCTTCAGTGGGGCCTCTCTAAGGGAAGACCTGGCCCTTTTACAGCTTCTTCCTAAAAAGAAAAGAGAGGTGCTGAACAGAGCGCATTCATGTTATTCTCCATAAATTTACCATTCAAATCACACTATTCCAATTTTACTGGAGCAGAACAAGTAAAAGGGTAGAAAGAAGCTAGGAATGTTACCCTAATTGTGTTCTCATCACCTACAAGGAAACATCAAAATTAGCAAAGAAACATTTGTTCCCAACATTAATTACCAACGTTTTTTTTTTTTTTTTTTTCAGATGAGAAAAATGAGACTCAATGAAATACGATGATTTACTTAAGCGTTTTAGGCTATCTGCTAATTCTTTAAATTGTTTGATGCACCATCATTGTCTTCTGTTTGTATTATACACATGTTAAGCATAATATGGTCTCTTTATGTTATGCTTGTCATATGGATTCTTTTAAGATATGATTTTTGTACCAGCAACCCCTGCTATCATGTATTTTGGATGAAATAATTAATTCTTAGAAATCATGCTTTGCCATATTTTCCCAGTCAAAATGTATCATGTTGGCATCTTAAACTACAGTTGAACTCTGTAGTGCTCAGAATAACTGACTCCAGGGAAAATAAACCCTTTTATTATTTTAAGAACAAAAGTTGAACTTTGTCAAAAGAAGTGAAGGATGTTAAGTTGCCTTTTTGTAGCAGGAGTCTAATTATAGCCAATAATTGGCAATGATTCTGTGACTATTATAGCCATCAGGTCTCATGTCTACAAAATCAACTTGTTAACATACTAAGATACCAATCATGCTTAGATCTGTCTCTTTGGTATTTCATAGCACTTAGCACAATCGTAAATTATAAATATGGTGTTTATTTTCTTGTCTATATCTTACATGAAAATGTAAACTCAATTAGGAAAAGAATCACATTTGTCTTTTTCATTCTTGTTTCCAAGCACACTTTAGGCAAATTAACACAAATAAAGTGATTGAAGAAATATATGAATAAAACATTGTTATTTTTTATACATGTCAAACAATATAATACTTCTTTCATTCATATTTTACTTAGGTGATTTACATCTTTTTTAAGGTCTTAAGGCACTAAAATTTTTCTGACAGTTTTGATTTCCTTCCTCTTAGACAAGAATTTAGTATTGAGAGTAACAACATTTTATGGGGATACGCATCCCTTGTCTCCACTACTACCCCACCTGTATTTATCTTCTAATATACCATGTCCTGTTTGTTTTGTTTCTTCCTAATTCTTAGCATAGTCCTTGTCCTGTTTGGGATTAATCCATTCATGCCTCAAAACAAGCATTTGCAGATACTTGAGTCAAGTTGGTAAAATTTATTGAATGTCGACATTTCAAATGCTATAAATAAAGTATTATCTGTTAATATTTGTATAATGCTAGAACAAAAGTGGGAAAAGTATTTTTCCTGTCATTATTGAATGTTATGGCCTTGGGTATTAATATTAATTTCTTTCAAAAAATAAAGACACTAAGCTCAAGAAAATTTGGGTAACTTCCCAGGTTCCACAACCTTCTGTTCCCATTTGTTTCACACTTCATTATTAATAGGAATTTATATACTATAGTAAGCTGATTAAGAGAATTGACTTTGGAGCACGAGTGGCTTGGATCTGCACTCTTGCTAGCATCGACACCTGTTTGCTCTATGACTTCTCTGAACTTTTTTTCTTCACCTATACATTGGGGAAGGTTCTTTAATTGTGGCCCTTTACAGATACATCATGCATTTATAAGAGATGATCAATTACCTTGGGGTTATTCTGCTAGTAAGTCAGTGGTAATCTGAGAATTACTGAAGCTATACGGCAATTGAATGAAAATGTCATTGCTTAGGGCTCCCATAGCAATTTCTAAGAATTCACTTTCTGCGTGGCTAGCTTCTTGTGAAAGTAGCCTTTCATCTTCTGTGGATATTTCCCATGACAACATCTGTAATCTTTTACCTTTCCAGAAGCCCCTGCACTTGGCCATTCTTATTCCCATTTCAACTCAACATCCACAAGCATTTTGTGCATGAACTACTTTATGCAGACACTACTTTCTTTAGAACGGCCTTTCATGCTCCTGACCTTGGTAATACATAAAAATTCGCTGCCAGCCAAGGTTTAATCTTCGTGTTATAGAGACAGCCATGCCCACCAGACAAAATATCATTATAAAATATTGTTCTGTCGAGGGGTAATATTTTATAGTTTCTTGAGTCTTTCCAAAATTTCTAGTGTATTTGTTTGCCCTTGAAACTTTCAGTGAATAATAAATATCATCCTAGAATATAACCAATAAACATGTAAATTTTCCACTGGGCAAAAAGAATATAATTTCCCTCACTATGAGAGACATGTTTTTGATTAAATGATCATTGGTTCTTAGGATCTAAAATATAACAATGGATAAGGTCAGGGTGGACCTCTTATGCTGGGACCTTGGAGCGCTAAGCACTATGCAGAACTCTGTTCCCCATTTCTCTTTCCTTTCGTCGTCTTTCTCATTTTCACTATTTATTGCTTTTCTCCCAGACAGATACAGATGGAGGCAGTAGCATGGTAAAACATCAAAATCAAGCATCCAGCATCTGAATCCAAACAACACAAAGAACAAGGTAAGATGCCAACAGATAAGTACCCAAAACAGAGTTCGTGTTTTCCAAAGGTTTTCAATTATATCCTTATCACTCTCTGCAACTTCATTTGCTGTCCCCATTAGTTAGTTCCCTATTGGCTATGTTTGCAAGGTCATCATTTCTTAACATTATTTAAAAGCCTTTAACTATGTAATCTCTTTGCCTCTGGAGATAACAATCCTAGTTTGTGTTATAAAGAGTATTGCTTGTTGTTTTCCATACAGCATTTTTAGATCCCTTATCCCATTAGGCCTTCGTGACCCTTTGCACCATGTAGGACAGGAAATTTTGTTTCAAGTGTCCAAATGAGACTTGGAGAAGCTGAGTGGCTTACATGAGGCCACAGAGATGATAAGGGCCTCAGCTCCTCTTTGCATCTGTAAACACACCTTATATCCTAAGAACACTCAAGGAGGTTCTCAGAAAGCTCCTTAAAGTGATAAGTTCAGAAGAGCATCCATGTAATTATGGTTCCATAGATTGCTCTGGGTTTCTGTATTTGGGACTGGAAAGGTCTGAGAAGCTCTGACTAAAATATGGTCACATTACATTTGCTCTGCATTTTCCTCACTATGCAACATGTAGGTAATAACTGCATCTGGAAGCATATCCCAAATGAAATTGCAGCAGCTTGGGGGATGATTTATTGTCATTGTCACAGTCCTGTCTGATGGTCTCAGAACCCTAGGAAGGGGTGTTTAGGCCACTATAGCAGAAAACACTGGAGCCCAGGAAGAGTCAGAAATTTCCCTCACTGTTTTAGATTTTCTCACGGCTTAATGTACTATGGAATTATTTTAGCATTCAATATCTATCTTAAAGTGATGTTATTCCAGAGTTGCTCTGAATGTTATAGAGGGAGCTATGATAATTGGGCACATACAGGTATAAAGTATTCAGCTTGATGCTTTAAATACATAATTTATTTAATATTAGTAAAATTATAAGGAAGTTTTATTTGCCTACAATTTATGATATTAAAATTGAACCCAGGAGGTGACTATTTAGTATAAGTCAATCAAGTTTAAGATTAGCAAGGACAAAATTCTATTATAAAATGTTGCCTAAAATACAAGTGCTTCTCTCATATTAACCAATAATGGTTTATTAATCAAATGGCTCTTAAATCTATCTATCTATATATTGAATTTCTTGCCATTTTTTTCTATGAAGCATCCTTTATTTTCCTACTTCAGCTTCATAGCCAGCATTTTCAAGGCTCCAAATTTTATTGCTACCAATCATGTCACCATCCTTTCTCTACATTAGCATTTCTTAATGTTTGAGCTTTAAGTCTATGTGTCAATACAAGAATCCATAATTAGACCTGTGTTTTCTCCATCAGTGGACTCTATTGGTGGAATAGTGTCATATTGGATTCTGCAAAAATGTAACGTTTCAATATCTACTTTTGAGGTTATAATATTGTAAGCCACATCCTTAGATACTTGTTATAATTAAGACTTTAGTTTATTGGATTCCTATGTGTTTTCTAACATTAGGTGATGTAATATTTGCAACAAGCCTACATGTTAAGCATTATTCACAATTTACAGGGGGTACCCTCAAATTCAGAAGAGTTAAATAATCAGTCAAAGTTGCATAGATAATAAATGATGAGGCTTCCATCTGACCACAATTCTGGCCAACTTTGACATCTATTGTTGTTCAGTGCTAACTTCAGGTCTTAGAATCAAGCAATGTTTTCATGCAAGGGTGTGTCAGGATCTTCTTTGTTTTATACATATTAAGTTCTGTTATAGACCCAAGCTATAAAGTTCAGACAGAACTTTAGCTCAGAGGTTTTGAAATCCCAGAAAATATGTCGTGAAACTCAACATTTTAATAATACTAAACTATTTTTAGTTAATTCTATTTTTCATCAGAAGCAAGAGATAGTACAAGAGTAGCTGATGCAAAATCAAATTGCCAGCCAAAACAATTCTAACTTTTTCTAGATAAGCCTCTGCAATCAATATATTATTAAACCAGGAAAAAATATCTAGCAATGCAGGGAATGTAAGTTTACATTAATGACCAGGGTCTTGGTCCAGCCTGCTTACACTCAAAATTTATCTTAGATACATTGAATGAATGCTTACTATGAGAAAATTGGCTGTTGAGAACAGGAATCTGCCTCAAAATGTTAAGATCTATTTGTAAGCTTAGCTAACATTCATGTATTTCAAGACAAGCATAAACTATAAATCCTGGATTAATATACATGTGGTAGAGACAAGAAAAAGTATGAAAGACAAAGCAAGCTTTTGATTATATAGGGACACAAATTACTCCATGCTAGAGTTGGAAAGGACATTAGAGATAAGTGGATCTGACCTTTTATCATATTTTATACATTATAATGGTAATATATTCCTAGGAAAGAAAACACAAAAACTCTGAAAAGAAAACCAGGAAAAATAACTCACACCTAGTCCTAACACTCAAACACAAACACAATATACTGTGCAGAATTTTTGTTTTTTCTTTCTATAAAAAAATTATTTTAACACAGTTTAAACCACATTGTATATAGTTTTTTATATATATATATATAAAATTGTATAACTATAATTTGTATAGTTTGTTTTATTCAATAGTATATCATAAACATTATTCTATGGGATTATATAGTATTTCAAATAATAGGCCAAGAGAGATGTCTCATGCTTGTAATCCTAGCACTTCAGGAGGCTGAGACAGGAGGATTACTTGAATCCAGCTGTTCAAGCCAGACTGGGCAACATAGCAAGGCTTTGTCTCTACAAAAAAATAAAAATAAAGTTAGCCAGGCTTCATGGTACATGCCTGTAGTCCCAGCTACAAGGAAGGATGAGGTGGTAAGACTGCTTGAGCCCAGGAGTCCAAGATTTCAGTGAGTCATGATTGTACCACTGTACTCCAGCCTGAGTAACAGAGCGAGAATCTCTCTAAAAATGATAGTTATAATAATTTTAATGTCTAAGTAATATTCTACTTGGTGAAAAGATCATAGTTTGCTTAGCTAACCTCTTAGAATTGGACGTTTTTACTATTTCCCATTTGGGACCATCATATAAAATTCTACAACAATCATTTCCAAAATCAAGTTTTTAATTTCTTCATATTAATTTTTAAACTAGGTTCCCAAATGTGTAATCACTAGGTAAATATATATGTATGTCAAATTGCCTTTCAAATGGTTCTATTACTAGTAATGAAAAGAAAATCTCATTGTCCACACTTTCACTAGTATTACAGAACACAAACACACATACACCTACACATGCTGTTGCAGGAATCAGAGGACTGGAGAGACCAAATGGGTGAAATAGAAGGATTTATTGAGTGCACTTCAGGTCCAGCAGATTCACATCCAAAAAGTTGAGCCCTGAACAAACACAGGGTTTCACTTTTATACATGAAACCAAGGGGGTTGGCCATCTAGTGGCACGAAACTTACAGGGCAGGCAAGCAGGCTTACAGAAACAGAACAAAGGCAGTGAATCATACAGTGACAGCTTTTGCAACTTGAGGAAAAACAGGAACTTATCAAGCTAAGGCAGAGTTTACAGCTGGTACATGTCTTACTCAAGCATGTCTTGTGACCTTGTTATTTTACACGGAAGAGAAACAGGAATCTGTAAAACTTTGTGAAGTAACCTTGAGTTTCATTAAGGAAGGATTTACAAAAATGGAGGGGGAAGCTGGGAGAGGAGAAAAACCTGTTTTCTCGTCCTTGCCTATAACTGGGAAGAGAGGGGGCTCTGAAGCACATTCCTTGAGGGCTCTGGTTTTGCAGATAATGTTATGTTATCAAATCCTTTTCAGAGCTCTGCTGCCTATCGCTAGGTTTTGGAGCGAGTCATCCTAGCAAGAGAAGACTTGTCCTTTTCTTTTACTTGTTCTTTCTTTTTACATTTTCTGCTTCATTCCCCCAATTTTATGCTTCTTATAAATGAAGTTTTATAGAAAGCATCATCATCAGAATTTATCCCTTCATGAGGCCCTAGTTTCCTATTCAGCAGGTGTTGATATTAGTAGTTTGCCTGGTTACGGGAGCCTCAATAGCTGACTGCACCTTCTTAACAAGGAGGGGCAAAAGACAAGGAAGTATGAGGGAGCCCCCTAGTATGGCCAGAACTATTCCTACTAAGGTTTTAAATCCTCCAAGCGATGGAAACCAGCCCCCAAAGAGTGAATCTGGAGACCAAGTCTGCCCTGGGACATGGGCTAATTTCTGGATTCTGTAAGCTATTTGTTTGATGACTTTTCTATTGTCATCAATCTCTAGACAGCAATTAGTTAGGTTGAACTTTCTGCATACTTCTCCTTCTTGAGCTAGGTGGTACTCTAAGGCCAGTCTATTTTGGTAGATGGCATTTCTCATTTGTGTAGCTTGCCAGGCTAACAGATTTAAGACTCTTACAGTATCATTAGTAATTAGCTCAAGTACTGCCTGTAATTTTATGATGTGGTTCATCATGTATATAGGGGTGCAGTATCCCCACTTTCCATCTTCTGTCCAGGTGGCTGGGCCATAGTATTAGATTATTCTTTCAGGGGACCATTCATTGTCTTTCCAATTCCCTATGGTTATACCATCTCCTATGGTTATGACCCTCTTATTTTTCCTTTTAGTTATATCATAGATGGGATACCCTAAGACTTCCCCTTGCCTTAGTGGGATTAGAAAGAAAGAGTTTCTAATTGTTCTGAGTACACAGGCCCTTGACCATTTAGCTGGCAGTTGTTGATATGCCTGTGGCCCACAGATCCAGTAGAGGCCAGAGGGCACCTGCCAGGTATTTGGAACTTCAAGCTGGTACCAAGAGTGGTTTAAAGGAGGGAAATGGGAGAATGGACCTGGGTGCAGTGATTCGGAGTCATTCTTTATACCTCTCCATAAAGTTTTTCCTAGTATCTCATTGTAATATTGCTGTCCTAGGCAAGTTAATTCTCCTACTGGGTCTGTACAGGCTTTTCCCCAGCGAGCAATGCAGAATCTCCTGATAATAGAGGTTTTTAAGAGTCAGATGCTCAAGCTTGTGAGTGTTGGTTTGGGGAAGGGGATGGTCACAGTAAAGTTATTTTGAGGCATTATTTCCTTTGCCTCCCATGGCCACTGGTCCCCATGTTTGTTCCCCTACAGACGTAACATGAAGAGATGGGTAAGCTGCTGGCTATGCTTTCTGTCAGCTGGGCGAATAGATTTTTGGCTATGGGAGGGGGTTTAGGCAATTTCTGTTTGATCTGCTCATAGAATGACTTGAATTGTTGGGCTGAATGACCCGAATTTTCTTTATAATACACAGAAAATTATTTTTTCAGATAGTTTTCCCCCTTGGATTCTTGGTTAAATAGGAATGTCCTATTGGTGCTGCTGTTCCTCTAGTCCATATTGGTGAATTTGGCTCCAGGATTGTGAAATTTGCAAGATTGCAAGCATTATTTTACAATTTAGGTCTGCTTGGATTTGGGTAAACATGATCTGCTTTTGTTTAGTAGCCAATGTCACACAGTCCCAAGTGGAGCAAGCAGGGGAGTTCTTACATTTATACGACAAGTTGCTACAGGGGTGACGAAGTCTTTAAACATTGCCTGGCAGACATTGAAGTACAAAGATATAGTAACATACATAAGGCTAGTTATTCCCTGGGTCACAGATTGACTAGGTGGTCTGATTGTGAGTACAGGTTCCTAGGTGGGTTCTGGTACACTCATAATGAGTATGGTACAATAGAGTTCTGGTTATAGTGCTCCCTGACCATGTAGTCTGAGAACATTGGGGGCGTCCTTCCAATCCTTCCAAGAGTTGTCCTTTTAACATAGATAAGGGGATTAGTAAGAACAAGGTAAAGAGTGACATACTTACACCCAGCATGAATAGAAAAGGCTTTCTCCTGGTGAAGGAGGCTGACTATAGTGGCAGAACAAAGGAAAACAACTAGTATTACAAGGAAAACTATTAGACCCAATATTTCTAACTATATTACTTTACTCCAGCTCCTGGGGTGACTAGAGCAGAGCGGTTGTCTCCTCAAGCTTCAGCTGTCTGTAGACTGGTCAGCTTCCAGAATGACCAGTGTAGGGCAGTTGCTAGCTCCATTGGCAACCTGTTCTCACCATAGGATCAGCCGAATGGGATGGTCTGGTTCCTGTTGGGTGGTCCACTTGTCCTGGGCTGCTGGTTTCAGCCGACTGTGGTGGACCCAAGGTAAAATTCCTGCAACTTTAACAGCTGTGGGAATGGACAAGACTACAGTGTGGGGCCCATCCCATATGGGTCCCAAAGTGGTTGGATTCCATTTTTTAACCCAAACAGAGTCCCTGGGTTTAAAGGAGTGTGTTGGGTCTGTCAGTCTTATGGGCATTCTTTCCCATACCCAACCATGAATTTCTTGCATGGCTATTCCTAAAGCCTGCATTTGCATTCTCAAGGATAATTTCCCTAGTTCACAGAGATCACCCTTAATTTGATCTATGATTGGAGGTGGCTGGCCAAACAAGATCTCATAGGGCACCTGACTCGGAGGTGCACCTGACTCAGAGGAAAACCATGGGCAGGACCTGATCCCATCTCAGATGGGTTTCTTGGCAATATTTTTTCAGTAGCTGTTTGAGTTTCTGGTTAATGCGTTCTACTTTTCCTGAGCTTTGTGGCCGGTAGGCTGTGTGTAATTTCCATTTTATTTTTAACAGTCGTGTTAGTCCTTGTACTATTTTAGCTACAAATGCTAGCCCATTGTCTGACCCTAGAGTCAGGGGCAGTCTGAATCTAGGGATAATGTCCTTTATTAGCACAGTAGTTACTTCTCATGCTTTCTCTGTTCTGGTGGGGAAAGCCTCCATCCATCTTGAAAAGGTGCAGATGAGTACTAACATGTACCAATAGCCCTCTGCTTGGGGCAGCTCAGTAAAGTCCATGACTAGGTTTTCACAGGGTATGGCTCCCATTTCTTGAATTCCTGGGGGCTGAATGGGCCCCATAGGACACATAGAAATGATGTCCCAGTAGTGTTTCTAGTGCCACTTTTCCTATATGAGTTCCTTGATGGAATTGCTTCACAAATCTAGGGGCTACTATTTCAGGGATGGCTAGCCTCCTATTGGAGAATCTCCACCATTCTCCTTTAATGTAACTTCCAGTTTCTTTGGCAAAGCAGGCCCTTTCATTTGGAGAATAATTTGGGACCTCTAGAAGGGGAGGTTCTGGGAGGACAAGTAAAGCTATGGCTTCCTCTTTACAATGAGGGGTAGCCGTTGCTGCCTGTTTTGCCTCTCTGTCCACTTTTCTGTTTCCTTTGACCTCTAGTGTTCCTGCTTTTTGGTGTCCCTTGCAATGTATAACTGCCACTTTCTTTGGGGCCCACACAGCATTTAAAAGCTGTAGAATTTTTTCTTTATATTTTATTTCTTTACCCCAGCAATTATGAGTCCTATTTATTTATATATAGCCCCATGAACACGCAACATGGCGAAGGTGTATTTGGAATCTGTGTAGACATTGACCTTTTTGTCTTTTGACACCAGAGAGCTCTTGTCAGGGCTATTAGCTCTGCTTTCTGGGCTGATGTTCCAGTAGGCAGAGACTGTGAGCCTCTATCACTGAGTCTATCGTTACTACTGCATACCTGGCCCACCAGACCCTTTCTAATAGAAAACTGCTTCCACCTGTAAAGTATTTTACATCTGGATCCCTGAAGGATTGGTTGTGAGATCCCTCTGGCTTGAGAATACCTCGTCTACTGCATCTACACAACAATAAAGGGGGGCTCCTGGTGCCGGTTCAGTTGGGAGCGAGGTAGCTGGGTTTAGGATATTTATTGTCTCTAGAATTATGCAAGAATTCTCGCATAGGGGCCCTTGATATCGAATCATTCTCGGATTTGATAACCACTGGTGTCCTCTCTGATCCATTAAAGTTATAACCAAGTGTGGTACCCGGATGCTCAGTTGCTGTCCCATGGTCAGTTTATCAGCTTTTTGTGCCGGTAGGGCTGTGGCAGCTGGTGCTTTAAGGCACAGAGGCCATCCTAGTGCCACAAGATCCAATTCCTTGGATAAGTATGCCACTGGATGATTCCATGATCCTATGACTTGAGTTAGGACCCCTATTACCATTTGTTTTCGTTCATGGACATGCAGAAAGAAAGGTTTAGTTAGATCAGGCAGTCCTAAGACTGGGGCCTGGGTTAAGCCTTCTTTGATTTGTTTAAATGCCCTATCTTGGTCAGCCTCCTAAAGGAGGGGTTCCCTTCCGCCGCTTTTGTGGCTTCATATAAAGGCCTGGCCATCAGTGATAAATCTGAGACCCAAATGTGGCAGAACCCTGCTGCCCCCCAAAATTATCTTATTTGGTGCTGGGTGGTTGGAGCTGGAAGTGCACAAACAGCCCACTTTCGCTCACTGCCTAGCCATCATTCCCCTTGACTCATTTCAAAACCTAAATACTAGACTGTTTTGGAACAGATTTGAGCCTTCTTTCTGAACACCTTATATCAGGTTTTCCACAGGAGGTGGAGGAGGTGTTGGGTTCCCTAGAGGCAGTCCTCTTGCATTGGATCTACTGGAAGCAGGTCATCTATATATTCCAGCAAGGCACAGTTGTCATTTGGCTAGGTGTAGGCTTGAGATCTGAAGTCAGTGCTGCTTCAAAGATTGTGGAAGAGTTTTTGAACGCCTGTGGGAGTCTTGTCCGGGTGAATTGCCATTCACCCCATTGAAATGCAAAGATGAGCTGACTAATTGGTGCCAGGCAAAGACAGAAGAATGCATCTTTCAGGTCTAAGCAAGTAAACCAGACAGCACTTGCTGGAATAAGTCCCGTTAAAGAATATGGGTTAGGTACCACTGGGTGGATGGTCACTGTAGCCTCGTTCACAGCACATAAGTCCTGCACCAGCCTATATTCACCAGACAGTTTCTGTGCCAGCAGGAGAGGAGTGTTCCAGGGTGCCTGGCATTTGACTATGATTCCATGTTTGAAGAGTTTGCTGTGTTTGTGAATGCCCCATATGGCTTGTTGGAAAAGTGGGTACTGGTGGAACTGAACTGGGGTTGCCCCTGGTTTCAACTCTCCTACTACTGGTGCCTGATTTTTAGCCAGCCCAGGTGGGTTGTCTTCAGCCCATACTCAAGGCATTTTATTAAGTAGCCCATACAGTTCATTTATTCCCAGTTCTGGTGACTCTTTTGTGTATAGTCTCCATTTATCAGTCTGTGGGATGGTAAGGGTTATCACCATGGCCTTTGGGAGAGTCAGGTTTAAAGTCATATCTCCTTGTGGCCCAAAAGCAATCTGTGCTTACAGTTTTTGGAGTAGGTCTCTTCCCAGCAGGGAAACTGGGCAATTTGGGAGGTATAGGAATTCATGTTGAACTTCTTGTCCTCCTATGACACACCTCCTTTGCTGACAAAATGGCCTTTTCTCTGGGACCCCTGTCGCCCCAACAACAGTTGTATGGTGTTTGCATAGTGGCCTTATGGGCTGGGTCACCACTGAATGTTCAGCCCGGGTGTCTACCATAAAGTCCACCCCACTTCCACTGTGACCAGGGGCTCCTGGGGGCCTACGGTGATAGAGCCTGGTCTGGCCTAGTCTTCATATCCTCCAGTCCCTGTCAGCCTGATCAGGTTGGTATCCAGTTCCCTCAGGGTGCAGCAGCCCTTGGCTGGTGGCCTGTTTGTCTCACAGCCTTGGTTATCTTCTTCATTGTCCTATCTTCACTCATTTTTCCAGTGTCCTCTCATTTTGCATTGTGCACATTGATTCCTATCTAGCCTTGGCGGGCTTCGGGGCCTCTGACCAGCCTGACCCTTCCCGTGCCCACGTCTGCATCCCTTGGCGATGCCAGTTTCCCTTTTTGTGAGGGTTGCTGCAAGCAGATCAGTCTTTTTCCTAAGTGTCCGATCAGCTTCCTTTTTTGCCTCCTGGTCATGGTTGACGTACACCTTGGTGGCTACTTTTATAAGCTGAGTAGCATTCATGCCTGCGAAACCCTCTGGCTTTTGCAGCTTCTGCCTGATGTCCCCCTGGGCTTGTCCTACAAACACTGTATTTACCATGCACTGATTTTCAGTAGCCTCAGGGTCAAACAGAGTGTAAAGCCTGAATGTTTCACAGAGTCTCAGTTCCTTGAAGCACTTCTGAGATCTTTCCTAAATTGATTGCCTTATTTTTGCCTTCCCTTAGCCCTCGCAAAGTGCTGCTTGGTACTTCTGCAGGTGCTGAAACTGGGTTGCATCATTTGGGTCCCAGTGAGGGTCTGCTTCTGCTTCCCAGTAAGCGTATGCCTGGACATTAAGTGTGCCCTCTGGCACATTGGCTTCTAGCCAGTGGAGGGCTGCCTGGGTCACCCTTCGGCACTCTTCAGTATTAAACAGCATTAGAAGGAGTTGCTTGCGATCTGGCCAGGTTGGATTGTGTGTCAGGAAGATGGACAGAATTAGACCTATGAGGGCCTGTGGCTTCCCTGTATAAGAGAGGCTATGGTGTTTCCAGTTTAGAACAGTGGTCGAGAAAGCTGATAAATGAAGGTTTGTTGCCCCCCTTGAATCTGGTCATGTTCATCATAATAGAGGGGTCCCTGCATTTCCCAGAGGGGCATCTGCAAAGCCCAAGTACGGCCAAACTGGAGACAGCTTCCCTGATCATCCTGACTTTCCTCCTTGAACCCCTGGGGTGGGGGCTCTGGTTCCTCCCTCTGGGGTGAAGCTTGGAGTGTGTCATCATCTGAATCTGACTCCATGTGGGTCGTTGGCCCCTGCAAATGGGGGATCATGAAGTACAAGGAGGAGGGATTTCTGTTTCCTCTGGTGGCTCCTGTAATAGTGGTTTTTCCTGTCCTTTATGTGATTCCTCATTTATTTCCAAGCTGCCAGTGAAACTGGCTTGACTTTCACTTTAGGTTCAGCTCCAGCTTGAAGCATCTTGCAGTAAGCCACCAGGCAGTGCTGTAACCATGTAGGTCAGTTTTCGACCACATTTAGCCACGAGTCAATTTAAGGAAACTGGTTTGGGTGCCCTGGCTGTCCTCCAACACTGGTTACCACCCGATATACATGGCCAATTGTTCCTTTATATACTGTCCCTTCAACTGGCCATCTGACATCAAAAGAAGACCATTCTATTTCACACAGAGTTCTTAACCTCTAGGGGGTCAACTGGGTTCCATAATCTCCCTTGTAACCTTTTTTAAAGTTCTTTAACATGTATTCTAATGGAGTGGGTTTTGACAACTTGCCTCTCATTTCTCCCAGTTATGGTGCAACACACTCTCTCTCTCTTTTGCTTCAGACCAATGAGACCACCCCCCTCACAGGAGTTTTCAGACACTGCTTAGCTTTGGAGTGTTTGTTAATCTCCCACAATTACTAAACTGTGGGGTACCTCCCTGAGCCATATGCAGATCACCACTAGTCCTGTTGGTCCCGCAATTCCCACATATCATACGGCCTATGCTAAGAGACTGCAGCCCTCACACATCACTGCCCGCATTGGATCCTCCTGGAACTGCCTCTTTTACAAGCATTCACACACTTTCCCACTCCCAGTTCCTTTCTCAACCAACTTAGAGAGTCTCTTTGTCATCCTGGGTTGGATGGGGTGTAAGTTTCCCCAACTTTGCGAGCCACTCTTGCGTCCCGTACTGGGCTACTAGTTATACTCTGGGAGGTGATCAAGCTCCCCTTCCATCCTTATGGGATGGGTCCTGCCTTAGGTCCCAAACCTTACCATGGTCCTGAAGCACACTGTCCCAAGAATTGTCCTGTAGCCCCTTAGGTTCCGTTATGCTGTCAGAGAAGGGCACCAGGTTGTGGGAGAGCTGATCTCCTTTCTGTGTTGAAGTTCTCCCAATGGCACCTGGGGTCATGGGTCTCCCCTGGCCTGGGGTTCAAGTTCCACAGGCAAAGGAGACAGTAAACCTGTTGTCTCCAATCCCAGAAGAGCCCCCAGAAAAATACTGCAGAAATCAGAGAACCAGAGAGACCAAATGGGTGAAACAGGAGGATTTACTGAATGCACTCAGGCCCAGCAGATTCACATCGGAAAAGCTGAGCCCTGAACAAAGACAGGGCTTGACTTATACATGCAACTGAGGGGGTTGGCTATCTAGCAGTGCAAAACTTACAGGGCAGGCAAACAGGCTTACAGAAGCAGAACAAAGGCAGTGAATCATACAGTGACAGCTTTTGCAACTTGAGGAAAAACAGGAACTTATCAAGCTAAGGCAGGGTTTACAGCTGGTACCTGTCTTACTCAAGCATGTCTTGTGACCTTGTTATTTTACACAGAAGAGAAACAGGAATCTGTAAAACTTTGTGAAGTAACCTTGAGTTTCACTAAGGAAGGATTTACAAAAATGGGGAGGGGAGCTAGGAGAGGAGAAACACCTGTTTTCTCGTATTTGCTTGTAACTGGGAGGAGAGGGGGCTCTGGAGCACGTTCCTTGAGGGCTCTGGTTTTGCAGATAATGTCATCAAATCCTTTTCAGAGCTCTGCTGCCTATCACTAGGTCTTGGAGCAAGTCAGTCTAGCAAGAGAAGACTTGTTCCTTTCTTTTACTTGTTCTTTCTTTTTACATTTTCTGCTCCAATGCAAAACACACAAATTTGACAGGCAAAACCATTTTGCCTTACTCTTTAATACTACTCCCTTTGGACTCAGGCAGCCTTGTATAGGTTGTATGAGGGCATGGTTATACTTATGGGACCACTCTGACATTCTTCAAGACTTACCTGTCTTGAAGAGACAAGCATTTCACAGGGCCAAGTGGAATTTCCACACCAAATCCATGTTACCCCTTCTTGACTAGGCTCTGAGTACATTACACTCTGAAATATCATGCCCAAATAAACTTAAATGCATTTCCAGAGACTGTAGGGGCCCCCATCCCAGGCTAGTACTCCTAAGTACAAACTGCCCATGGAATGGACAACAGGCAGCTCTTTGTGGAGACAGTGACATGAGAAGAAAATAGTCATGTGGTCTCAGATGTACACACACATCTACTGTGGCTATCCACAGGAAGAAGAAAAGGCAAAACAAATGAGTTGGTTATTATTGCCATTCTCCATGCCATTATGATCCAGAACAAAACAGTGAGGAATATGAGAATTCTAAACTCAAACTTGGCCTTACAGAGCCATAGGAAGGTGTATTTATCAAAGTAGGAAGACAAAACACATTATTCACACTTTATTGCTTAGTTTATAACTCTGAAATATTTAGAAACATTATGTAGATCTCCATTTGTGTTCTTGCCCTGGGCCCTACCGATCACAGAGGCCTGACTGCTTTTATAGATTAAATAGATGATATATTAGGGCTGCCTATTTTCCCAAACTTACTAACTTCTATGAAATAAATAGAGAAAGCCTAGATGAACACCCAAATAAATTCTAGCAAATCTTTAACGATTTGATAAAGGCAGTACAAAAGGAAAATTACAGAAAAACATCACTTATAACATAATTAATCTTCATAGATGCATGAGAAAAACAAAATAAAACAAAAAACTTTGACATATTCTATACTCCTTGCTGATTTCAAAACAAGAAAACTACAAGAATGAATTGATGGATACTTCCTTAGCCTGATAAAAATGCATTAACCTCACTCATAAAGCCAGCATCTTAAGATACTAAGACATGGGGAAACCCTAGCAACATTTTCACTAAGATCAGGACAAAAACACACCACTATATCCGCTACAATTTAGCATTGAATTAATAGCCAAAGCAGCTATATAAAAGAAATCAATAACCATTTTCAGATGACATGGAAGTGTTCTTAGGAAACCTTAGGGAATCAATAATAAAACTAACCTACTCAAACAGTAAGAGTTTAATAAGGTAGCTGACATAACATATATAAATCTATAATCTTAATAAAATGATAACCAGTTGGGGGATATAATGGTAAAGAAAATCATACATACAATAGAAATAAAAAAGAAAAATATTTACAAATAAACTTAACAAGGAATGTACAAAACCTATATGAAAAATATTTCTGCTTTCCTTAAATTATAAATTCACTAAATACCAGTAACTATATCAGAGTCTTTCTAGTTACTAGAGTTTATATGGCAAAATAGCAACAACAAATAATTAGGAAAAAATTGGAAAAGAAAGCAGTTACGGACACTAGACTTAATAGATGTTACAATCTAGTAAACCAGTGTGATATTAGCACAAGATACATCAGACACACCAGTGGAATAGAATAAAAGTCCAGAAATAGTCCTGGGTACACAGGAATATAGGTGGCATCTTAAATAACTAGGGAAATGTAAACATTTTATAAACAGTTCTGAAGAAATGGGATTACTTTGAGAACAGAATAAAATTTGGGTTACACTTCACATTAAACATAAAAATAAACTCCAAAGAGATCAGGGAGCTAAATGTAAAAATGAAACCGTGAAAGTAATAGCAGAAACCTGAGTTAGTTTCTTTATAACCTTGGTGTAGAAAAGGATATTGATTTTAAGTCAAAATGGAGATGAACTAAATGCAACTTCATAAGATTAAAACAACAAAAACCTTGCATAGCAAAAACCATATAAGCAAAGTCAAAAGAGAAATGACAAACCAGGAGAAAATATTTATAATATATATCACAGATAAAGGGATATTTCATATGTATTAGTCCATCATAAATCAATATAAGATATTAGTCCTATTAATCCAAAATTAATATGCAAATGGAATGCTCTTTATCCATATGTACTGCACATATTATATATGATGTATAACATATTATTTCTAATATTATATACTTGAAAAATGTATACTTGCAAATATATACATATGTGTAATATGTATAAATGTCTATTATACATAGATAAGTCTATCTGTATATACATTTATATACATATAGGTGTATATGTAGATATATTTATATACATATGTTATTAATACAAAGATTAATATTAATACAAATAATATATAAGAAATGTATATAGAGACAAATTCTTTAACATTTGGGGAAATTTTTTATTATTTTTCATATAGTTATTCAGTTTCTTCAGGATTATTTATAAATGAATTATTTTAGATTTAAGGGAAAAAACCCAAATATTAAATAATAATGGGCCAAAGAAATGAACAATTTACATAAAAAGTATTAAAGATGTCAAAAAGATATTCAACTTTATTTACAATCAGAGAAATGTGGTTTTAAATTACACTGAAATATCATCTTGAAATTCTCAAACTGGAAATATTAAAGCTTGACAACCTCTTCTGTTGGCAAAGCTGTAGGGAAACAGACATTCCCACACGTGGGAATACAAATTGGTACACCACTTATGGAGGAAAATTTGGCAAATCTGTCAAAACTACTTACACATGTTCAACCCAGTATTCCATTTCTTGTCATTTACCCTACAGTATACATTCAACAATATGAAATAGATCTATTCAAGGTTATTGAGTCATCGTTTGGAATTACAAAATGTCAGAAGTAACCAAATGCTCATGTACCAGAGTTTGGTTGTGGCCTGCCCACAATAGATTATCATGTAGCTGCAACAAATAATGAAAAATGACACTATGTGATTCCAGGATATATTGTTCAGTGAAAAAAAAAGTGCAAAATCATATAAGTGTGTATTTAATATTACCTATTGTGCAAGAAAGGGAAAATAAGAAAAAAAAATATGTATTGCTTATATTTTTAAAAACAGGAAAACATCACCATGGACACTCACATGAAGGATAAACCAGAAACAAATGTTTGTGATTGTCTCTTGGGAGTGTTTGAAAGTGAAGCAGAGGGATTTTGGTGGGGGCCTGATACTTTTCTGTTATCTTTTTGTATAATTCTTACTTTGGACACATGTTAATACTTTGCATAGTTAAACATAAATAATGGATCCACAAAGTTGTTGGGGAAGTACTTGAAATAGAAGCAGAAACTCATAAGCCTAATTGTGTTTCAAATAAATAAGTCATAACACTTGAGGGTGTGACAGCTAATTAAAAAAAAAATTGAACATTTTTACTATATAGTCTTAGACTAAAGCTTTAAAAAACTGTAAACAAATATTGAACTCTCGTTGCTAGATTTGTTTGTAGCTGTGGTATGAGTTGATATTTCTGAAACGAGTTTTGTGTATTGTAGGAATGAACAAGTAAGTGATTTTAAAAAGTTAAGCACAAGGAGAGAAGACTCAAATTAAGCCTGTGATTCTGGATTCATACTAAAAGTATCAGTACAGATTCATGGTTTTTCAGATAGATTAGACAGATATGTATGTTTTTTCATGCGTGTGTGTCTCTGTATTACTTATCTTTTCCAGTCTCCCCAAACAGGTCTTAGAAACTATGTCACCTAAGTAGCAATACCTACACCTAGCATCCAGGTCAAGGTTTCTTAATTATAAGCATATAAATGGCAAACAAACAAACAAGAATCACCTCTCTTTTTTATGGTAAAATGCTATTCTTATAGAAGAAACAGTCAAGTTAGAAAATTAAAATTTGGCAACCATCATACTAATAACTGATTTAAGCAAAATCATCAAACTGATGGGTAAAATTTCATGAGAAACAAGATATTTACATAATCTCAAAGTATCTTCTCAAAAGTTAATTATCAATAACAAGAGAAAAATCTAGTAACTGTAGTGGAGATATTGTGGACATCACTTTAGCCAACAGATCAAATTTAACATCATTATTAATGGAACAAAATAATACTGTGGACCTTCATATATGATACGCTAAGAAAGTCACTTCATTGCCACTGGAATATTCCTTCTGAAAATGAGTCACCTAAATCTTCTTACAGGAAAACATCAGTCAAGCCCAAACCAAAAAACTCTTAAAAAAAAAAAAAAATTTCTTTACTTTTCAAAAATTGAAAGATCTGACAAAAATAAATAAATAAATAAAATCTCTTCTGTTCTGGATTGGATCCTGAAATACAATGAAGGACACTGATTCTGAGGATTAGATAGATTGGAAAAAGATCTGTAGATTAGATAATACATTGTGTGCTACTCTTGGCTACAATTATTTTGATAACTATATTGTGCTTATATAAGACAATATCCTTCTTCTTAGGAAAATTAATCTGAAGTATTTAGCAGTGAAGTGGCATTCTGACTGTCACATTTTGTGAATTTATTCAGAAAAAAATTACATATCAACACACACAAAATGGGGGCAAATGTGACAAAATGTTAATACCTGCAGAATCTGGATGAGAGTATTATACAGTATTCTTTATGTTATTCTTACAGCTTCTCTGTAATATTGAAATCATTTCAAAGTAAAAATTATAACAAAAGAACAAATTACAAGGATATTGATATTCCAGAAAATAACATTCTTCTTTTATTTTGGATTCTTGAAAGTTGCAGTTTGCCTCACTGAGCATCTTGTAAATACGGAAATATGGTACCCAGAAGTGAAAGGGGAAAAAATACCAATGTCTGGTGTGACAAAAAGGGTGAGATTGTTTCTCAGCCCCCTTAATGACTGCCTTTCTTCAGATACTGTTTATATGGGACGGCAAGAGCAAGAATGTACTCTCAGCTAAGGGCCTATTAAAAGTGGGCTGAATCTAAGAATTGATATCTCATCACTCTACCACATCATGGTGGCCCACAGGTAATGACAGTTGCAAGGTATGTCACCTGAGGTAGAATACAGTGTTATTCAATCATCTCAAATGACCTTTTATTGTATACTTCATTTGTATGCTGTCTTTTGGGAAGCACTCATTTATAATTATAAAGTTCAAATTGGGAAAGGTTGAGTCATGACTTTCTCTTTGAAATCTCAGTACACCAACTTATTCAGAGGAATAAGTGTCTGGGGCCTGTCTGTTCTTGGGGAAGCACCAGAATTATCACAGTTCTAATTACAAAGAAATCATCTGAATAGAATCTATCCAGGGGCTCTGGACTGAGCCTCTGACTCTAAAGAAGGACAAAATTGATAACTTTACCACTTCAAAAATAAAAACCATAAAAATACAAAAAAATTAGCCGGGTGTGGTGGTGGGCGCCTGTAGTCCCAGCTGCTCGGGAGGCTAAGGAGGGAGAACGGCGTGAACCTGGAAGGCGGAGTTTGCAATGAGTCAAGGTTGCACCACTGCAGTCCAGCCTGGGCAACAGAGTGAGACCCCATCTCAAAAAAATAAATAAAAATAAAATAAATAAAAAAATAAAAATAAATAAAAACAATAAAAGTGTTCCCATCACTCTGGCCACATGCAGTGTATTTCAAAATGCAGACAAACCTATACCATAAAATAAGTGTAAAGAATTTAGAGCTATGATTCTTAATAATTATTATGTCAAAGCTTTAAAAATATCAAATATTAAATTTCTTTTCTTTATATTTTGCCTATGCTTGCATTGGCGTAAACTTATGATTAGTCTGCATGTTCATAAGATAGCCACATACCAGCCTGGGAAAAATGGAGCTTCCAGGCAAAAGATCCTCACCTTAGCGTCTGAGGAAGGAAACAATGATTCTTATTTTTCTAAGATGTATTAGAATCATCTGCAGTGCTGTTCCAATTTATTCATTCTCTCTGAGATCCTTATTCACACACATCAAAATTGAGTACACCTGATTTCTATTAAGAAGGACTACCACTTTTGAGGTGCCATTACCAATGGATTTGTGTGTGATTTCTCAGCTGTGTAAATAGTGAGAGGTGAGATGGAAAGAGGTTAAGGTTTATTGCTCTAAAAATGCCTTTTAATGCCAAGGAGAGGGTAGATGTGTATTCATGTTTGGTAGATTTTCTTATAGTTCTCATGATACTTCTTGTAAGATTATCTCATGATATTTCTTGTAAGATTCCTTCATGAGATGTCCAGTCAAGCCAGAAAATACAGTGAAATAAAGGGTCATAACTGAGTGCCTAGAATAAAAGAGGATAATGCTGAAGACACCTTTGCAAAAATTATAACTGAGAAAATTGTAAGAGTGAAACAGTTCTGACCGTACCGACTCCATCTTGCTTCTTACCTCTAAGCTGTCCTTGTTCATTCCTGGGTGTAGGACTTTGGCAGGAACTTAGTTTATAGTTTAATTTTTGGAACAAAGATGATACCAGCCATTTCCTGAAACAAACCCTGCTTCTTGCCTGAGGACCAGACTGCCTTTGTAGGATTAACAAATTAGCCGCAATGGTTTAGGAGTCCTACAGCTAGAGGCCACCAGATTCTAAACTTCCCCAACTGCTCCTAGGGATAATATCACTATTGTAAAATCTAAGATTGTTGTTCCAGATATTTGTCAAATCCTGCACTTGATGGAGCAGCTGGCGCCAACCAGGTCAATAAACTGGCTCATCTTGTCTTGTGACCTGTACTTAGAAACTGACTCAGCACAAGACAGCTTCCACTCCCTGATTTCATCTATGACCCAACCAATCAACACCACACACCCCACTTCCTGGACCCTTTCCCACCAAATTATCCTTTAAAGACTGTAGTCTCTGAATTTTCAGGGAGATTGATTTGATTAATAACTCTGTCTCCTGTGTAGTGCAGCTGGCCTCACATCAATTAAACTCTTTCTTTATGGCAATGCTATAGTCTCTGTGCAGTGGGCAGGAAGAGCCCATCAGTTGGTTGCAAGGTTTCTTTAAGATTTAATATATTTGGAAACAACAACAACAAAAAAACATACTTAGGCTTTAATAAAACTCCCTCTGATTTAAATTCTTTCTGACCCATTGAGAGCCTTCTCCTGTAATGTTGCTTTACCAGATTTGCACTTGACCTTTGATCTCCAGTAACACTGAGGCTAACTCCCTGTTCCCTCCATGCCTATCTTGATTTTTAAACTTGCATGGAAATCTGACTTTTGAGAATTGGAAAGAAAATGACTGTACACTTAGCATGCTATAGTTCATTATTTGTGTTTCTCAGTAAGTATAATTTAACATGAAGTAAAAATAATAAATGATGATTTTCTCTAAACTTCCATGCTTCTTCCTGTCAATGTTAAATAAAAAATTCCATGGATTTCCTCTTTAAGGAAATAAATTTTTAATGATTACTCCAGTTGTGTGACCATAGTCAACAAGTAAAATAGTTTCATTGACTATGATTACAGGCACCGAGTTTCTTAAATACTTTAAGTTATTCACTAACTTGCACTCTCTTGTGAGTTAAATCCAGTTTCAGCCAGATTGTTTTTAAAAAGTGAGAAAGAGACTGTGGATCTTAGTGCCTGTTCTAGTGTCAGTTTACAGATATGAGTCTGTGTATTGGACAATCTTTTAAGAAAAAAAAGTAAAATGTTTTAATATAAAACATCAGAAAATCAGTGTTGCACACTGTGTTTCGTCTTTCATGTTGTGAAACTGTCTTCACCTCTAAATCCTTTAGCAGAAAATTACCTTTTCCAAAACAAAGGAAATGTAGTCTCACCTATAACCACAGTCATTTTCATTGGGCTAGTAATCAACAACTTCTAGATTACTAGAAACAGAGTCTGCTATTGTTTAAATAGGTAAAGTGAGTACTAAAAATTCTTAATAGTATGTAACAAAGCTTGATTTAGACATGAAAACAAAAAAGAGTTTTTCTGCAATTTAACTTGTAGAATGTAAGGTAAGTGCAAAGACCCAAAGATCCCCTAGAACTAATGCCGTGCACTCTCATTCCTGGGTCCCTTTGACCATTAACAAGCAACACTGGTAGCAATTTTGAATCAGGAGCATTGAGATTATGATACACTGAACTCTTACAGCTGTGACCTTACTTTGCTTACAGCAGCTCTATACATGTTGCTGAGTGATTATTAAAGTTGTTATTTTTGGTTCTCTTTTCCCATCATGAGTTTCACCCCACAGTGGAACTACTGTCAAAATATCATAAAGGTCCCCCCCCTCCCCTCCCCTCTCCTTTCCTTTCTTCCTTTTTTTTTTTTTTTGACTGAGTTTCACTCTTGTTGTCCAGGCTGGAGCACAATGGTGTGATCTCTGCTCACTGTTATCTCCTACTCCGGGGTTCAAACCACTCTCCTGCCTCAGCCTCCCGTTACTGGGATTACAGGCATCCGCCACCATGCCCAGCCAATTTTTGTATTTTTAGTAGAGATGGGGTTTCACCATGTTGGCCAAGCTGTTCTCAAATTCCTGACTTCAAGTGATCTGCCTGCCTCCACCTCCCAAAGTGCTGGGATTATAGGTGTGGGGATCTTCCTTTCTTTAAAGCAAAGTTTTATGTTTCTCTGCTTCCCCTGGCATAGATAAAGATTTTCTGGTGAAGACAGACATGAACTAAAAAGAAAAGAAGAAAGAAGAGTGAGAGACAGAGAAGGGAAGGAAAGGGAAGTGGAGAGGAGAGGAGAAGGGGAGGGGAGCACGGAAGGGGAAGGAAGGAAAAATTGAGTTAACACAAAAGTTGAATAGAATTTGTTTCTAAGTCCATTCTGAATTTTGTCATTCCAAAATAGCCTTGTAAATATTTGCAAATGAAAACTTAGTCCTATTCTGGAGAAGTTGTAGGACTTCATTCATTTAAAAAATAATCCTAAAAATAATAGTGGTAATAAAACTTTACATTTACTTCATTTTACATTTACATTTATTAGTTCATTGACACAACAAGGATTCCCAGTTAGAAATTTGTAATAAATTGTCAAATGGATTTTCATCTTTTATATATTTTCAACCTAATAGATTCCAGGAGATGGCCATTTATAATAAATATCTACAAATTCAGATAGCATACCAATGAAATGTTGCAATAGCATGGTTTAATGGATAAATTGCATCTATACATAATGTTATTTATCCAAAAATGTTTTGAGAAAATCCAGGCCAGTGATTCACTGATCCCGTATTCCTTCTTCATTTGCCTGTATAACCGTATTCATGCAATTCATTCTCATAGGACACCTTGTCTCCCTACTACCATCTCACATACCTTTATTTGAAGATTATGTGAGATGATGTATGTAAAGAATTTAGCACAATACCATAGAAAATATAGAAATAATAGAACATAGAGAAATAATAATGTAACCTTCCTAATGAGGACCACCATTTCCCACCACATGATGTTTAAAATTTATTTTACAATAAAAGCCAACTTTGTAACATTATTAGCAAGTGGTGTTAATTAAATAATTTTAATTTGTTGCTTTCTTTCAAGCCAGTCTGTAATAAATCTGGTATCCCTACAAATCTTCCATTGCCTTGGCTCGCCCTTCAAGGCTTAGTTCAAATTCTACCTTTTCAGATTCCATAAAAGTTAATCTTATTGTCTAAATTCACAGTGGTACAATGGCTCTATTGTCTGAGCCATCCTCTTTCTCTTCAGTATTAAAATCACAAGCTCTGGAATCAAAGTTTGAGAATAAGATTCTCTAAGGTTTGAGTTGAAGGTTTGAGTCTAAGATTTTCCACACACTGCTATGTGATGTCAGGCTTTTAAACCCTTTGAACTTCCATTTCCTCTTCTGTAAATGGTAGTAGTAATATTTATTTGAAGATACGTGAGATGATATATGTAAAGAATTTAGCACAATACTATAGAAAATAAAGATAGAAATAATAGAACATAGAGAAATAAACAATGTTACCTTTATCATCACCATGACTAATAGTCTGGTTTTACTAAGCTGGAATGCCATATATGGGCACATATTATAATATTTAAAGAAAGACTATAAGCTGTCCATCTTGTTTGCATGAGACTGTCTTTGTTTCCCAGCACATATCCACCCTCAGCTACACAGTTTTCACAGAATACACATGGCTACTTTAACCAAGAATTTCCAATATCACCACAATATTTGCCTGGAAAGCACCCTTTCCTGGTATTAGAGGGTAGCTTCAGTTCCTCCCTGAGTTCCTAATGAGGACCACCATTTCCCACCACATGATGTTTAAAATTTCTTTTACAATAAAAGCCCACTTTGTAACATTAGCAAGTGGTGTTAAATAACTTTAATTTGTTGCTTTCTTTCAAGCCAGTCTGTAGTAAACCTGGTATCCCTACAAATCTTCCATTGCCTTGCTCGTAATGGTTAGTATAATAAATGTTTTGCTTTCATGATCATTGGCCCAACTAACAAGTCTTCAGTTTTACTTTGTCTCTTCTAGTACCTTCTCTTGGATGAAATTGTTAACAAGCAGTGAAATGACCAAAGGTGCGATTCAGAAATGTGAGGACTGTGGCTTGGATAAGCCATATTACAGGGGAGAAATTCCTGAGTAATTCACAACTGGGCTTGTTTCCAAAAAAAATTCAGCCTCTATTTTATTTCTTGACTCTCCATTAGGATGAATTTCTACTTCAGGAGAAATAATTCAAATTTTAAAAATAAAGTTATAGCTCCTTTTTTTCTTCAGTCCCAATATTAGACCTGAGGGGTACATTCTTTGTTCCACTGTGAACAGAACACAACACCATCCACACTCACATATCATTGATTTTGGACTGAGCACTTTGCTAGTCTGATGTCAGCAGTCAGAGATGGAGGCCTAATTGGAAAACAAACACACAAAAAATAAGAAGCATCTGATAATTTTTATGGGATTAAATTGTCATGCAGTTGCTCCCAAAATAAATACAAATAATATTTTTTAAAAAACTACCTGCTGAGATTTTAGTTAAAAAGACAGACAGAGAAAGAGTTAAAATGGCAGCCTGCTATTTTTTCCTATAAAGTTATAAAGCTTAATTCAAAAATTTTCTGAAATTTATAGTGCCAGAGGCTAAGCTAAAAATAATTTCCCCTCATTAGATCTTGCAGTTTAACCTCTGAAGTGGAAGGTCTGTGACAGATACATCAAGACTCCAACTCACAAAAGCACCATTCAAAAAGGAAAAGAATAAAGAGGAGCCGTTGCTATTAAATGACCCATAGAGAATCAAAGAGACAAAGAAGACTATTTCTGTAGCTTTCTGGGACTAAGCATAGTGTTGCTAGGCCGTTCCAGGTGGATCACTCCTGTCAGCTTCAAATGTATCATGTGCTAAATGAGCATGAAATTTTATATGGAAGCAAAGCTTTGAAAGCTAAACCTTACTAGATAATGACAGAAATCTTGGGGGAAAAAAGAAACATAGGGTTTGCTCAATAACCCTAGTGAAAATTAATAATCACTAATTGTCTCCTTTCCCTGTCACTGAACAAAACTTCTGTATCATTTCTGTAGAATAGAGACAAACAATGCCACAAATACTTTACTCCAAGCTACTCCTGAAAATCTGGAACTAAGGAGGAGGGGTGGGCTTAGTTCCTGAAATAAAGACTTCTAAATTTTAATATTGTTTTTCTTTATCTTTTTTTTTTTTTTACTTTCATGATCCCAGAAGGTAAAATGCTTGTTACATTATTCTGGATTCTCCATTCATACTGAAGAACAGATCTTAATATTCTGTTTTACATTCTTAGTCATATTTATGATCATATCATTAATAGGAGAAGAAGAGAAGAGAACCCATGTATTAGTTAGCATTCAGTTAGGTAAGCAGAGCTACTATGAGTGATATGGAATAAGGGAATATAACAGGAATTAGACCATCCACAACTGTGGTAGCCAATGAAAAGGTCTATGGAAATTGCCTCTCTGTCTGGTAGGAGCTTGAAATGCCATAAATCTGTAGAGCCAGTAGTTTGCTAGAAAACCTGGACATAAAGTTGAAAAGAGTGAAGACAAACTGTAATCCATAAGGAGAAATTGCAAACAGCACTGTCTTTTAATGCCTACAACCTTGTTGATCTGAGCAATCTGCAAAAGAAGGTGGCACCCTTACGCCTGGCTTAGGACTCAAAAAAATGGAAAGACAGACTTGGTGGAAGCTGAAGGAGCTATGGATCCAAATGCTTCCCAATACCAATGAAATGAGCCAGTAGATTAATAAAGTTATGTGTACTCTACAACAGCCCCTAGCCCTATATCTGTGTTCCGAGTTGAATAGCTGTTGCTTCACTTTTACCTCCTAAATCTCATGCACACTTCTTTTGGAGCCAACCCTAAGAGAACCATCCAGGGAAGAAATTATTGATATTGACATAGTTCAAAAACCACCACAACACATATTTTTTCAACATCACATTTTCCAGGCTCTACACCAATTTCTATTCCATTTATCCTTTATATTAAAACAATTATCTGAGAAATTATTTTACCTTTGAGAAAACTAAGGTTCAGAGAGTCCTACTAATTTTCAGAAAGCTTCCTGAAACTAGAAGAAATCAAATTCAATTTAAGACTAAGTATTTTGGCTTTAGATTGTAATTAATATATAAATTATCCCTTATTAACATTAGACTATCTACAACTGAATACTTTTACACAGTGAATCAGTAGCACGTGACATATCCATTCTGGGTTAAGAGAGTGCACTAAATGAACTATTTAGTGGGTAGGGATTAGAGAAACCAGCAAAGAACAGTAAGTCTCCCATATTGGCAATAGTAAGACATTACAAACCCTAAATCTGAAAATGGAAGGAAAGGAAGCGGTTACTGTTACCCAAAGGGGATAGCTATATGAAAAGGACTACTGTATAGGAACTGAAGCTTTTGGTAAAAGGAACAGCCTATATTGCTAAGAAAGAAGGGAACAGAGGTAATAAATACCCCAACCTTACTCTCCTTCAGCCTCCTAGTACTTTTGCTGTCTACTCGTGTCTTCTCTTCACACAAACTAACCAGAAACTAATGAGCTAAGGAGTCTTTACGTGCAATCTATAGAAGTCAGTATCCTGGGGACAGAGCAGAATGAAGAAGAGTGGGGATTGACCCAGAGTGGCCAATAAAAAATAGCTAGCATGGATAAATTATTCCAAGAGTAAAGCATTAATAAAGATTTTAGAGAAACATTTTGTTTTACACAGATATAAATCAATAGCACATTTTCCTAGGTTATGCCTAAACTTTCTTAATTACTATCTAACAAATCATCTCTATACTTTTCCTTATGGACCATTTTTCAAATTCTGGTTTTATGATGACCTGGTAAAGAGAGCCAAGTTAAGACCAAACTTTTGCTAGAGTTTCAGCTTCTAGTGGTAATGTTTTGGCAAAATTGGTGGGATGTTGGCTGGCAGGGGAACAATCCTTGGCCCATGAGTAGATCATCAAAGCATTTGCTTCTTCAGTAAAACATCAAAGGCTACTGCATGCTGTAAGGTATTTGTGAGACTGAAATTAAGGTGAACTTCAAGTGCTTCACAGGAGAAAACAAGAGAGGAGTTATTTTGTGAATCTTTTGAATTCTTTCTAGTAAGAATTTTCCCCTTATTTTCTAAATATTCATTTATGGGTTTTCTACAATGCAGAAAGATATATTTTAAGGTCTGGAAGTTGAGATTTTCTTTTCTGTTGCTTGGAAAAGATTTGCTGGATGTTGAATCAGAATCTCAGCAGTACCTGCCCAATGTCTGTGGTAAGTCAGCCTTACAGGTAGTAAGAGGAAGAAGATGCAGCATCTTTCTACTTCCTGTTAAAATTGGGGCCTAGACTCTCAAACATCATGGAGTTGATTGAAAGGAAGAGAACAGTTTAACAAGGATGGTAACTGTTGCTAAGTTAACAGCTTCCTTAGGCTCCAGTTGCAGCTTAAGACAGTGTCTATGCCAAGTATTAACACAACTATACAACCCAAATTCATGATATATAATGGAAGGAGAATGAAGAAACTGAACCTTCTAGGTTTTAGTCCAGAATGTATTATTTACGCAACTCTGAGAAAATTGTTGAATCTCTTCAAACTTTTGTTTCATCACCTATACAGTGAGAACCTATTGTTGCTTAATTTGCTTTCTGTAAATAATTATTGAAAAAATATATATGAAACACATCAGAGGGTAGACAGTTCAAATGAATGCAACTTGGGAATCTTGGGAAGATGGTGCCTTGAATGTTTTTAGGATGCCCTCGCCTGCTTATCCCAACCTAATTAACAATAGTCTTTTCTGAGCTGAGCGTCTGTTAGGGCCAGTAGTAAGGCCAGGCATGAATGTATGTGGGTGTCTTCAGGTTCAAAAGAAGAGAAGAGAAGAAAAAAGGCCAGGTGCAGTGGCTCACACCTGTGATCTCAGCACTTTGGGAGGCTGAGGCGAGTGGATCATGAGGTCAGGAGTTCAAGATCAGCCTGGCCAACATGGTGAAACCCCATCTCTACTAAAATTACAAAAATTAACCAGGCATGGTGGCGGGTGCCTGTAATCTCAGCTACTCGAGAGGCTGAGGCAGGAGAATCACCTGAACCTGGGAGGCGAAGGTTGCAGTGAACCGAGATCTCGCCATTGTACTCCAGTCTGGGCAACAAGAGTAAAACAAAACAAAACAAGAAAAGAAAAAAAGAGGCCGGGCGCGGTGGCTCAAGCCTGTAATCCCAGCACTTTGGGAGGCCGAGACGGGCGGATCACGAGGTCAGGAGATCGAGACCATCCTGGCTAACACGGTGAAACCCCGTCTCTACTAAAAACACAAAAAAACTAGCCGGGCGTGGTGGTGGTCGCCTGTAGTCCCAGCTACTCGGGAGGCTGAGGCAGGAGAATGGCGTAAACCCGGGAGGCGGAGCTTGCAGTGAGCTGAGATCCGGCCACTGCACTCCAGCCCGGGCGACAGAGCGAGACTCCGTCTCAAAAAAAAAAAAAAAAAAAAAAAAAAAAAAGAAAAACTGTAATAAGCAGGTTATTTTAGGTGGAAATTCAACAATTATCTCTACTTACAGAGAACATACTAGAAAAAGTTACAGAATTAGGACTCTAAGGAAAGACAGCAAATACAAAAAATATCAATGAGGAGCCAATCGGGCCAGTACTAAAGTTGATGTGGGAACCTTCCAGAATAGGGTTATCTAAATCAGAGATGAATGCAAACATTATTTTTTGAACAGAATTCACTGCTTTTATGTATCAACTACATTTTTGATACATAAATATGGGCAACTACATATTTCAAAATCTAGAGGAGTATATATGAAGAACAAATATATGCTCCAGAAAACCAAGGGAAATGAAAAAGGACAAAGGCATTGAGTTCCAGCAAACAAATGTGACTTCTAGATATTTGAGGAGGAATGGCTCTAACTAAACAAGCAGATTAAACTGTGAAAACTTAAGTCAGACCTCTCTGAAAGGAACAGGAAAATAGACGACTGTTGCCAAAAGAAGTGCAGCAGAAACAAAGGCTGCTCAAGGCACATCGCAATAGCTGAGGTAAGCAACTGAAGTGTCTTCAGGGGTTCACGCCAGATGTAGTATTCCTCAGTAGGTGCCTAAAATACAGATTTTAGGAGCAACTGTAGCTTCAGTTCAAGAATCTGTGACGGGTGATTTTCCAGCTGAAACAAATGAAAGATGATTTTAAGGTTCCCTAAAGAGCTGGTTTCACAGGTCTAAAAATTTCAAATTAAATAGCAGTGTCAGTAGGAACTTTAGCAACCAAGTGAAAATCTTTGCTCACAGGGGAAGGAAGAAGCTCTGTGTACTAGTCAAGATGGGCTAGATTGTGCTGTGCCAACATTTGGTGCCTAAACAAAAAGGCTTATTTTGTACTAATATATAACAGAAGGGGGCAATTGTTCTACATTGACTTTTATGGATCCTGGTTGATATTGCACACTGAAACGAGGACAAAGTTGTTAGTTTCTCTCCTTCTTTCTCTCTCCCTTTCTGTCTCCTTTCCTCTCTCTTCCTCTTTTTCTCTCCCTTCCTCTCTCTTCCTCTTTCTCTCTCCCTTCCTCTCTCTTCCTCTTTCTCTCTTCCTCTCTTTCTCTCTTTTCTCTTTCTCTCGCTCTGTCACCCAAACTGGAGTGATGTGGTATGATCTGAGACCACAGAAATGCACCATCATGTCCAACTAATTTTTCTTTTTTTAAAAAAATGTTTGAGGCAACCCGTTCGGATCCCCTTCCATGCTATGGAAGCTTTGTGCTTTGTTCTTTTTTTTTTTTTTTTTTTTTTTTTTGGAAGTTTTGTTCTCTCGTTCTTCACAATAAACCTTGCTACCGCTCAAAAAAAAAAAAAAAAAAAAAAAAAATGTTCGGTACAGACAAGGTCTCACTATGTTGCCCAGGCTGGTCTTGAATTCCTGGGCTCAAGCAGTCCTCCTGCCTCAGCCTCCCAAAGCACTGGGATTACAGACGTGAGCCACTGAACCAGGCCCTAGTTTCTCTTAGTGAGTTTTCATTGCTTCAGGCTGGGAATGATTTACATCATTTTATATTGCCCACTGGCCAAATCTAGTCACATGATTCTCCTTAACTGGAAAGCAACTAGAAAACATTATTATATATGTGCCCAGGAAGGAGAGGAAAGTCCAGTCTGGGTGAATACTAACTAGTAATGTTTGGCATACCATATGCTAGGGTCATCCCACACTCAAAGTAGCACTGGTAAGCCAGGATCATAGAACCCAAAATGAAATAAAAATGAAGAAGTTGTGAATTTTATGAATAAAAATTTAGAAAAAAACACATCAGTAATAAACCATGGTGATGAAGGCTAGTACTATCTTGCAAATCATCAAATGCCACCCTCTGAGAAAAGAAAAATTATGAATAGGTGGATTCCGTACTCCCTACAACCACATGGTATATACATTCTACCAAACTAATTTCTTGACCAATTTAAATTTATAGGTCATGAACTTCATACAATTATCATAGATGACAAGTGTCATGGAGAGGAGGAAATCAAGAATAATCCGTCTTTCCCCCTTCCTCACTCAATAACGAATCACTCTTATAGCCTTTGTCAACATAAAGTACAGGGCTCCAAAAATGTAACTGTCTAGACTGAAGACTGGTTTATTTAAAAACTTTTATTGCTGTGGAATTACTGGCATGATTTTTCAATAAACTCTGGATTCTTTAACAAATAAGACTATTAAAGATTTTAAATTGTACTAACTCAGTTTGCAGTTGCTAAAATAGTCAGAAAAATTCTAGTAGTACTCATTTCATATTGCAGCTTTTGAAAAAATGAAGTCTCCCAAGTTATGAGGAATGTTTTTGGCCATGATTGAGGAGAATAAGGAAATAGGTATATATTTTTTTTAGACTTTCTTTTTTTCAAAAAATTACAGCAGGTTATTTTTCAGCTATCAATTACTAACATTTCTAAACTGTAAGAGATTTCTAAACTATAATGAACAGCATACACCCACTCTTATATTCATTCATACACCCATTCAACACTCATTCATACCCACTCAACATACCCATTCAACACTTGTTAATACTTGGTGCTCTTGCTCTCCTCTTGCTCATTTGCTCTCTGTCTTCTATCTCCACCTTTCAAACTCCTTGCTGACCATTGCAATAAATGTTGCAGAAATCATGATAATTAATACAAATTTTTCATGAATGAAGACATATTCCTGAAAATCAAATAAAATTATTATACCTGGAGAAATTGAAAACAATCTATTATCAGGTCCTTCAAGCTAGTATCCAGTCAAGTTTCCACTTTGCATTTGATTGAAATCTCTTTTAATCTAGGACAATTGTCTGTCTTTCCCTTATTTTTTCTTTCCTTTTTTTTTCTTTTCTTTCTTTTTTTTTTTTTTTTTTTTTTTTTTTGAGACAGGGTCTCACTTTGTCACCTAAGCTGGACCTCTTGAGTTCAAATGATGCTCCTGCCTCGGCCTCCCAATAGCTGGGACCATAGACACATACCATGCCCAGATAATTTGTTTTACTTTTTTTGTAGAGACAGAATTTCGCTTTGTTTCCTAGGCTGGCCCGAACTCCTGGACTCCAGTGATCCTCCCACCTCAGCTTCCCAAAGTTCTGGGATTATAGGCATGAGCCACTCTGCCAGGCTTGACAATTTTTTTTTTTTTTAATAGCACTCACTTTTAAAGAAATAAGACCAATTTTGTTTTATTTTAATAGTTATGTCATTGTTTCCTTAAGGGTCATTACATCTCTTTATATATTTTTTTTAAAATGCAGATTGGATATAATAGCTTGATTATACTCAGGTTCACTATTTCTTTTGCCAGGAATAGTTTTAAGAGGTGTTTTTTAATGATACGTTACATCAAGCAGGACATACAAATAATTTTACAATTAGTGATGGTAAATTGGGTCATTTGTTTAAGGTGTTTTCTGCCAAACGTCTCTATTGTAAAAATAAAAGTTTCACTTTGCAATTGTCAAGTAATTTGTGTGGTGATATTTTGGCAGTGTACAAATATTTTATTCACATAATTTTACATCCTTTTTATCATCAAGTGATCTTTGCCCCACAAAATTATTTTACTTGATGTCAAAAATGGTGGTTTAAAAAATCTGTTGTACATTA
Organism: Chlorocebus sabaeus; assembly: GCF_047675955.1. Lineage (NCBI taxonomy): Eukaryota > Metazoa > Chordata > Mammalia > Primates > Cercopithecidae > Chlorocebus > Chlorocebus sabaeus. Next base: position 35,373,408 of record NC_132904.1, read on the forward strand.
TTTATTAGCTGTCATACTTTTCTTTAACAAAAATTTCCTTTTCAACTGTTAATGAGCTTCATTTTCTCATGAAAAAGCAGGGTAAATAATTAATACTTTATCTTCTTTAATTTATTTAGGGAAAGAAATTCATGTGACAGTCACCTTTGAGGATAGAATATATATATATATCTTTGCTCTTCCTTTATCTTGATATTTCCCCAAGAACTTTTTATTTACTTATTTATTTCTTTGTTATCTAAACTGTTTATTTCTATTTTGTTACTAATATGTTTTTATAATGCTTAATTTACCTTCTTGTTTTTACTGATACAATTTTTTAAGGTTATGCAGTTTTATTGGAACATTTCTTTTGCTAAATCATGTTTATTCCAGAATATTTTTATTAACATTACTTTATACAATGTCTTAAATCTTCCCTTGCGTTATATGTTAATTTCCAAAGGGAAGAGACTTCTGTTTAATTTTCCTATTAATTTTTGTTTTATTGTATTGTAATCAGATAATTTTGTTTATATCATTTTTTCTTTATACAATGTATTGATATTTTGTTTGTGATATAAAATGGTAAATTTTTATGACTGTTATCACTATACTTTGAAAGCAAATATGTTTTCTATTTATTGGGGGTATACCTTTAAATATTCTACCTTACATTTTCCTTATTATGTTGTTTAGATCCTCTATATCCTTACTTAATTTTGCTCCTTTGACTGAGTCGAATGAATAAAATTCTGTTAAAATCCCCTTACATTAAGGTATTTTTATTTTTTCTTTCACATTCTATAATTTATTCTATATGAAGGTTGTTGCAGTGTTATTTGGTGCTTGAATATTCATAGCCATTTTAGCTATACCTTCATTGAGAATTGTGGTCTTGAACATTACAACATGTATATTTGATATTATTTAGTGCTTTTTGGTTTGCAATCTGCCCTGTTAAATATCAAGGTAGATTCTAACGCTTCTATTTAAATGGCATACATTTCCACATCTTTTTTATCTTCTTTTTAAAATCACTTTACCTCTTGTACATAACTAGGCTTGTACTTTTGTTTTATAAGCCAGTCAGAGTGCGTGTGTGTTTGTGTGTGTGTATATATATATATGTATATACGTGTGTGTGTGTGTGTATATATATATATAAGTCATTTTGGGAATCTCAGTTTAGTCAGATAACTTTATGACATACTTACTGTTTATTGGGTTATAATTACTCTGTATCTTTGTAAATATACTCTGTTTACTACTGTCCATTGGCTCATTTCTTTCTCTCACTCTTTCACTATTTTTGAATTTGCCTTTAGCTTATTTCAGCTTCTATTATTTGATTTGTCTGTTATAAATTATATCATTAGACTCTCACCTTTCCCTATGAAAACTTCCAGACTCTTATTATACTTTCTTGTTTTCATCTCCAATCTCTACTCAGTGTCATTTCTAATTTGTCAGAGTATTAAGTTGTATGTATTATTGTCCCACTGTTATCCTCACTTTTTTGACAAATAGATTCAATTCTTTAGATACATTTGAATATATTAATCTATAAATAATAATTTGTATACAAATACAGTCAATTGTTAAAATAATTTTATTAATTTTTCTTAAAAAACTCTTGATTGAATGAAGCTTATTTTTAGTAGGTTCCAAGAAAGGCTTGTTGGAATAATTTTTTTCATAAATTTTCTGCATTAGTACATATTTAAATCTGGTTGATTGTAGCATTAATACTTTATGGATACTTGGCTGAATATAAAGCAATTGTCTTACATTGTTTATCCTTGGCATTCTTAAATATGTTCCTTTGATGTTCTCTTGTTCTGTGTGTTGACATTAAAATGTCTGAGGCCAAATCAAATTTCTGTTTATTTTGTTTTCTCATTTTTTAATGTCTTTTTTTTTTTTTGACTAGATGCACACATGAGGGTTATTTTTATTTTCATTTTTCATTGAATTGAAGCTTTCCTGACATATGTCATAGTGAAATGTCTTGAGAAATTTTTCCTGCTACACGACTGGATTAACTTTGTAGATAAGAGAATTCTTTTATTTCAAGAATGTTTTCTCAAATTAAAGTTTCAAATACCAGTTCAATTTATTGTTTTGTTTTTCCACTTCAGAAGTTTCAATTATACACATGTTGCTTATCCATTGCCTCTTTTTTATGTGTGATCCTTTTTCATCAGCACTTTCTACCTTGATCTTTAATTTTGTTTTATTAGAACCATCCCATTCCCAAACCATATGCCCTTCTTTGTACACTTGGTCATGGGTTTTCTTTCATTTGGTGTCATATAATCTGCATTTTTTAGAAGATTCTGGAACATTCTTCAAGGTCTTTTTTGAGTCATATGAGCTTCCATTTCAGGTTTCTGTTGTCAATTTTTATTCTAATTTTTTAATCTGTGATTTAAATTTTTCTTCAGAATTTCTTAAATCTAAAATTGTTTGATTATATTTATATCAGAGTGCTGTGTAACATCGCCTTCTACTCTGTAGTTGGGTGGTGTATGTTTTTGTGTGTGAGCTTTTACAAGCTGAAACATTTTACCCTCTCTCTTTTTTTTCTTGTAATCTAGTAATGTTGCAGAGATTCGGGGAACTTTTTACTTTTCATTTGTTTTAGATTTTTTTCCGAACGAATGATGTTAGACAAGTAACATTTGTAGTTTTTTCTCTATACTTTTTAGACTGTTTGCATGGGAGATAAAAATTCTATTTTATTATATTTTCTTATCTGTACAGTTCTGAGGAAGAGGTTTACATAAATTAGCATTTAAATATGGTCCTAGAGAGTATTTTCATGTATTCAATGTAGTGATTTTACTTTGAATAGAGTGGATAGAAAAGAACTGTCTGCTAAGGTGTCTACAGGAAAAAGAAACTAAATGAAATAAAACTGTAAGTCCTTTGCTATCTGGGAGAATATTTTAGACAGAAGAAACCACAACTCCAAAAACTCTGAAGTGTAATCATGCTTGATATATCAGTGTGAGAAATGTAATCATCTAGTGTAGCTATAGCAGAGAGAACAAAAAGTTAAAGCAAGATCATTTAAGGCCTTAATGAAGATTAAAAAATAAAATGTATTCTGAACTCAATGGAGTGTATGATCAAAATTAAATTTTAAAATATTCACTCTAGATTATTTTTGGAGAATGCATTTAGTGAGATAAGCCTGGACATTAGAACATCAGTTACAATGGACGTTTCAATAGTCCTAACCAGATGATGCAAAGTGGTCTAAGGAAGTAGAAGAGGAAGTGATGGCAAAGTAGAGCAGAGCAGGTTTAAGTGCAGTACTATTAGTTTGGTTTTATTGTTTTCCATCTAAACATTCAAATGGAGATGTTAGGAGGTTGAATTCTGAGGTTCAGGAAAAAGATCAATAATAGAGAAAAAAATCTGATAGTTTTCCTGGGTAGACACTGGAGGCAAAATGACTGACTTAATACTTATCCTAAATAGAGTAACATTATTTCTACTTTTTAAATATTTGGACCCCAAATTCCTTTTGGAGAATACTCTTTCAGGGAAAGGATTGTTTCATTTGGTTTTATATTTCTACATTCTAAATATTGCCAATTTCTATTGAATATATGTAGAAACTATAAATGCATATAAGAATTTTGCATTTATAAAGCCAGAGATGAAACCTGAATAAGCCCTTTAATATTCAGATGTCATGAGGGGTACAAAAATGAATCAAAATCAGATCCTGATTTTAAGATGTTTACATAATTCCACCATTTATCAGGGGTGGAATACCATTTCATGGTTACACAATGAGATGATTAATGTATTAAGCAGAAACAGTAGTATTCCTTTACCACACATAGGTTTATGTGTCTTTTAATTTTTTAGTCATGAAAAATTCAACTTTAAAATTTAAAATTCAACTTTTGGTCATTAAAAATTCAATCTTAGGGTGTTTTATTAACACAATTGAAGTAAGTAAAGTAACATGCCAACATCATGTCATAGGACTATGCAGTTATGAAAGCTTATGTATTTCAAGACTCTCCTGGCTTTGTAGTTATTTTCTGGTCACCTCTATCTTACCTCAATATTCTTTCCACCATCATGACAACTCCTATCCATTAATAAGCAGTATAGCATTATGGTTAAAAGAATAAGCTTTGAATAACTACTTAGTTTCACGCCTTTGGACTCATTAAATATAGCTTGTTCATTTATAACATGAGTATAATTATAGTAATTACCTTATAATGTTGGTGAGAACATAAAGGAGAAAATACATGTAAAACATAATGTCATGTACTTAATATCCAGTACACATGTAATTATTTTCAACAGTATTGATCTACCTTTTTCTTTATAAATATTTCATTTTACCAATATAGCTCCTTATTTTCTCTTTTACGTAGTTCAAATTACTCTTTCCCTTAATAATTCATTAAAAATATAGCAGTTTTTGGTTTGGGTTGCAAACAACTGAGTAGCTTCCATTAATAAGGAATTTATTGGAAGAATATCAAGTAGTTCACAAGATTGACATAAATGTTTCTAAACCAGGTTTAAAAACAGACATGAATCAAGAAAGAATAGGCTATTGAAAAGACAGCCAAAAGGAGGTCACAAAAAGTTTAGTTAAGCATGCCATCACCGAACACGTATTACTGTGAATTTGCATCATTTTACTATTTTTCCGTAAGTTAGAGTCCTTGAGGGAAAGTCTTAAGTGACCAGGACATCTATCTGTGTTCTACATCACTGGGTCTCAAATTTGGTTGAATATTGGAATCACTTGGGTAGGGGGTTGTGTTAAAATACTGATGTCTAGGTCTCATTTGCAGAGTTTCTAATTTAATTGGTGTGAAGTGCAACCTAGGCAATAGAAATTTTTTGAAGCTCTTGAGATAATTCTGATGTGCAGCAAAATTTGTATTTACTCTTCCAGATGGTTAGAGTCCACTTGCTGAAGAAACAGAGGAAATATTCAAATAACTCCTACTTATATATTAGTTAATTGATTAATAAATTATCACTTTTCAAATATAATTCATACTCCTTTTAGAAAGTTAACAAAAATAAGCATCTTATGAAAGTTACCCATAATCTCCTATAGAAGGTTAATGTCTATAAATGTTTTCATTTATCTCCCCTGATATTTTGTGTGTATACACACATCTCACACACACAGACACACACACACATACATGATTGGTTTCATATTTTTATACATACTTTGGTCCATAATAGTTGAAGTTTCATGGCTGCTGTGTCTCTAGAAGAGATTTTTTTTTTTCTTTGTTGAGTTGAGCCTTTTAAAGGCCTCCAAAAGTTAAGGATTAAATCAGTTGATGAACTGTGGATATTGGTAAATTGACGTTTCAAAGGGCAATGACATTCAGCTATGCTTTAAAACTCACTATCTCAGTGAATTAATATTTAGGTGTGTGACAAATCAGTTTCCCTTATGATCAGCCACATCACACTTTATGGATTTTTCTCATTTGCCTCTTTCAGGATCTTTTTCCTTTCATTCTAGATTTTGTTGCTTAAGTGTATTTTTTTTTCTTTTTTTAACTCTTTAAAATGAGAAATGAAAGAGATTTAAAAACTGGTGCTTTATTAAATTTGTAATTGACTCTATAAATAAAACAAGTAGGTACTTTATAAATTGTTTTATTACTTATAAAAAATTACATTTTTTTTTTTTTTTTGAGATGGAGTCTCGCTCTGTCGCCCAAGCTGGAGTGCAGTGGCATGATCCTGGCTCACTGCAAGCTCCGCCTCCTGGGTTCACGCCATTCTTCTGCCTCAGCCTCCCGAGTAGCTGGGACTACAGGCGCACGCCACCACGCCCGGCTCATTTTTTGTATTTTTAGTAGAGACGGGGTTTCACCGTGGCCTTGATCTCCTCACCTTGTGATCCGCCCGCCACGGCCTCCCAAAGTCCTGGATTACAGGTGTAAAAATTACATATTTTAATTTGTGTATAAGCAGCCCTAGACAGAATATTTCTCACCCATCTTCAATGCATAGCCCAGATGCTAAATTCACAATCAGTAAGTATTCAACTAATTTAGGTTTTCCACATTTGGATAGCTTAAATATGTAAATATATGTAATGCCCTCACTATATTCTCACTTCTCAGAGAGGCCTTATTCTTAAGATGTTTGTCATAAGACTCTAGAGACATTTTGAATCGTTTATGCAGTAACTCTGTATTTTATGAAGAAAAAATATATAAATGGTGAGAGTGAGGAAGGAAAATATGTATTCAACATCTAAGTTAATGCAAGTACAGGCTATTCCTATTTATGCCGGGGCAGACATATAATATACAACAAGAAGCTAAGGCACATTTTGGACTACCTCTCTCAACTCCTCACTTGATAGATAAGGAAATGAAAACTCAACAGATATATTGTTAATAATAAAACAGAACTACAATCTCAGTTTCCTAATTTCTAATTGAATAACAATTCCACTATACTACAGTGGCAACTCTAATTAAATTATCACAGATCTGTATTCTATTTGCACCACTGGAAGATTTGGGCTGTCAAACCAGTTGTACTCATTAATTTAAAACTGAACTATTGCCTGATGGATTTGAAATTCTAGCAAAGAAGACAGAAGAAGGAGGGGGAAGGAAGCATGTTACAGTAATTTAGTATGTTGGTGAATAAGCAATTACCTATACATAGTCTATGCATCTTTCCTGAGATACCTTAGTAGCTGAATATTTGATGACCAAGAAATTGCAATGTTCTCAATACAGATGAAAATCACCAGTATGAATAATGAAATGGCAACAGAGCAGCATTCTTAGGGAACCTATTAACTAGGGAGAGATTTGGTGGTTTGTTACCTAGTGGCTAATACCCTAAGACAACTCTTAGCATAGAGTGCAGCAGATTCTGGGTTAGCCCATAGAACCAGGTTAAACTGACTTATCAATTCAGAGACATCAAAACTGAGCCTACATAGATAACCTCTATTCCAAAAACGTAAATGCTATCTGCCTCAAATTTTGTTCAAATTTTATTTTCTCCAAAGTGTTAGAATAAAAATTTTATCATTGAAATTAATTTTTCAAAGCTCCAAAATGCAAACTTTATTACACCATAACTTTTTTTTGAAACAAATGCTATGATTACAAAACTACACTGTAATATTCATTATGGTTGGACAGAAAATATAAGCTAGGCAATGATTCATTGCAGATTGAATAAATTAAAACATTCAGTTGCCAAAGTAATAAAAGACAAAGAAAAATTAAGTTGTCTCTAAGAGAGAACAGAAATGTGTTAACACCAGTTCTATATAGTACTGAAATAGATGTGCAGTTCCCTTGTAATGCACTTACCTCTCTTTGCCATACTTGCCAACAGAGATGGCCCTAGTTGCAACCTCTGTATCAGGGTTCTCTAGAGGGACAGAACTAACGGGATAGATGTATATATAAAGGGGAGTATATTAAGGACTATTGACAATCACAAGGTGCGGTCCCACAATACGCTGTCTGAAAGCTGAAGAGCAAGGAAGCCAGTCCGAGTACCAAAGCTGAAGAACTTGGAGTTTGGTGTTCGAGGGCAGGAGGCATCCAGTGTGGGAGAAAGATGTAGACTGGGAGGCTAAGCCAGTGTAGTCTTTTCATGTTCTTCTGCCTGCTTTTATTCTGGCTGCATTGACAGCTGATTAGATATTGTGCCCACCCAGATTGAAGGTGGGTCTGCCTTTCCCAGTCCACCAACTCAAGTGTTAATCTCCTTTGGTAACACCCTCACAGACACACCCAGGAACAATACTTTGCATCCTTCAACCCGATGAAGTTGACACTCAGTATTAACCATCAACCTCTTATTTTTAGATAATTTCAAGCAATTTTAGGTGACAGCACTATGTTCCCTAAATTCCAGGGAGCTGATTTGCCAGTGGTCCTCTTGGAATCTTTTGAGCCACATTGATTAAGGAGGAGAGAAATGTCAGAGCATTCCAACAACTCCCTAAAATATTTCTCTTGACTCTTCATCTATTTTATACCTATGATATGATTAATGGCCTATGGCTTACATGGGTGATCTCCACCTTGGCTTTAGAAGACAGACTGCTTAACATATTTTATATTGTTTTCCACCTTCAGACACTCTGCCCAAACTCTGACACCACACAAAGTATTGCATTTAACCTTTGTTTTACTAGCAAGAAAATAATTTGAATATCATTTGTTCAGGTATGCATTTATTTATTGATCATCTATGTGACACATACTAGGACCTTAAACAGTTTTAGACAGTGTGGTCCTGTTTTAATCCCCAGGATGATAGAGGGCTTTGCCACTTCAAAGAGAATAAGGGATTTAAGGTACTGTTATTTTACATGTTATTCAAATTGTGTTTCTTTGTTCACTCTTAAATAATGTATGGCTGAAACAGGTAGACAAGCTGGAAGTATGATTTGAAAGACAAAGTCATGCAGAAATGGGTAGGTAGAAGCCCCTGAGATCAAATTTGGCTATAGTCTGGTGTTCTTCACCAGACTATACTGCTTAATTTTTGTTTGACTGTCTTTAGATGGAATATATAATCCCCAATTGCATAGTTTCCAAAAATAGTATTCACAAATTTCGTTTCCTTCCTGGCCAAATAAGCCTTGGATTTTTTTTTTTTTTTAATATTTGAGCAAACCCTTTACATAAAAAAAAGAAAACTCACACCATCACATCATCATTTCCTGAAGACCCTACCATTAACTTGAAGATATTTCTCAATATTGTAGCTATACAACCATTTCTGTTCAGACATAATTTATTTCATATTTTTCATCACCCCTCTAAAATGACATAGAGACAGTCAGACCTGAAAATTCCTGGGGAATTACCATATTAAATAAACTCTTCTGAAAAGAGCTGAAATGGCATCAATGTCGGAATGATGTACAACTCACTTTAAAAATGCAAGGCCCAAAGGTCATTGTTTTCCTAGATTTCTCCAAATAAATCTGAGCTCTAGAAGATAAATATGTGCCATTTGAAAATGAAAGTAAAGACTATTGGTTATTCTGTGTGTTTTGAGCAGGGTTGACATTCTTCCTTTTCTATCATGGACTTTATACTTTTGTTCAAGTGCCAGTCGCAAGCTAGAGTAGAAGAGAATTATGAAGGCACTTTAATGGAACTGCCTGCAAAGTATACCATGTGAGGGTACACAGAACATAACCTGATAGAACCAGTCATATTATGTCACCTTGGTGGGTATGAGCACAAGGTCTTTGTAAGGTTAACCCTTCCCATGAGTGACCAACTAGAATATTAAGTCACTGTATTAGTCTGTTCTCACGCTGCTAATACAAACATAGCTGAAACTGGGTAATTTATAAAGAAAAGAGACTTAATTGACTCACAGTTCAACATGGGTGGGGAGGCCTCACAATCATGGCTAAAGGTGAAGTGAATGAGGAGCAAAGTCACATCTTACATGCTGGTACGCAAGAGAGTATGTGCTGTGGAACTTGCTTTTTTTTTTTTTTTTTTTTTTTTTTTCCTGAGACAGAATCTGGCTCTGTCACCCAGGCTGGAGTGCAGTCGTGTGATCTCAGCTCACTGCAATCTCCATCTCAGGGTTCAAGAGATTCTCATGCCTCAACCTCCCAAGTAGCTGGGACTACAGGCACACGGCACCACACCTGGCCAATTTTCATATTTTTAGTAGAGACAGGGTTTCACCATGTTGGCCAGTCTTGTCTCAAACTCCTGACCTCAGGTGATCTGATCGCCTCAGCTTCCCACAGTGCTGGGTTTACAGGTGTGAGCCGCTCTGCCCAGCCAGTAACTCCCCTGTATAAAATTATCAGATCTTGGGAGATTTATCCACTATCATGAGGACAGTACTGAAAAACCCGCCCCCATGATTCAATTACCTCCCACCAGGTCCCTCCCATGACACATGGGGATTATTACAATTCAAGGTGAGACTTGAGTGGGGACCCAGAGCCAAACCGTATCAATCACGTTAAAGACAAATGAGGTGAGAAAACAAAGAGTCACTAAATTTGTCATTTAAAAATACCAAGTTATGTTTGTAAATGTTTGCTTCGTTTATAAAAAGACAGGAACATTTAGTAAACATTTTAAATAACAGGAAGGGGATTAAAATGAAAGTGAAAATATCCCTGTCCTGCATTAGACCTCCCCTACCATTTCTCAGAGGTAACTGCCACTAATGATTGCTTATCCATTTCTGCTATATTATTCCAACGATCTTTAGTATTTATCGGAATGTTATAATTTTTATAACAATTTATAAGTTTTAATTAAATGATATAAAAATGTACATGATATAATTTTTGTTTTCGTTTTCTTTTTGCTTAATAGGTCTTAGCAATCTTTTCAAATCAGCCTAAGCAATTGGAATTCATTATTTTAATGGACCATAAAATAATAGCTAACCTAGGAAATCATTTCTACATGTCAGGCTCTTTGTAAAATGCTTTACATATATTAATTTAATCCTCAAAGCAACCATATGATGTACGAACAATTATATTCCAATTGAAATAAATGAAAGAAAAGTAGCAAGCAGAAGTAAAGTAACATGTTTAAGGTTATATCACACAGGTAGTTGACGTTCAAAGCCAGGGAGCCTGGCTCTTACACTGTCTTTAATAATAGTTTTTTATTGATCCCATTGATAGACCACCAGTTTTGGGGATGTGTGCGTGTGTGTGTGAGAAAGAGACAGAGAGAGAGTACAAGCTTGTATTTTTGCTATTACAAACAATGTAGCCATGAGCCCTATGGTATATCTACTGGATTAAATTTCTTTTTTTCTTTTTTTGAGACGGAGTCTCGCTCTGTCACCCAGGCTGGAGTGCATTGGCGTGATCTCGGCTCACTGCAAGCTCCGCCTCCTGGGTTCACGCCATTCTCCTGCCTCAGCCTCCCGAGTAACTGGGACCACAGGCGCCCGCCACCACGCCTGGCTAATTTTTTGTATTTTTAGTAGAGACGGGGTTTCACCGTGTTCGCCAGGATGGTCTCGATCTCCTGACCACGTGATCCACCCGCCTCGGCCTCCCAAAGTGCTGGGATTACAGGCGTGAGTCACTGCGCCCGGCTAAATTTCAACCATTGGAATTGCTGAAATTTGTATGCATTATATATATAGCATATGTGTATGTGTCTATATATGTACATATATACACACACATATGCTATGTGTATATATGTATATACATATATATGTACATATATACATACACATATGCTATGCGTATATATATACACACACATGCTATATAGAAATTATATATGTAACTTGCTTACATATGTATAACTTACTAAATATATCGCAATTCCTATGTGCACACACACATATATGTGTACACACAAAAAAAGTGTATCCCAAATATTGTGCCATTGTACCAATTAACACTCCTGCTGGGAACTTTTGCCATAATCAACGGCTTTTAAACACAATTTCGAAATGTTTCCAATCTGACAAATAAATAATATATATTTTCTATTTATTTCTATTTAATTTTGAGCAAGGTTGTGCATCCATAGAGTATATGTGATATGATGAGAGGAGCCAAGTGATATCCAACTATATTACAGAACATAACCACACTTAGCAAAGCTAACTGAGCTCCTGAAATCAATGGATTATACTTAAATAGCTTGGTTATTTCATAGATGTCTAGTGCTGTTTCTCTTTGTTTGCTAAGTAAAGGTTTTCTTAGAAAAACTACCTACAAGAAAATATATTCATTTACTTAAAAGTAAGATTTTCAGTTAAATTTCTAGCCTACTAATGACTGCTCACGTTCTGTCTGCTTCTCTCCTGCTCTGATTCCAGAGCACATGCAGGTTGTGTCTGCTCCCCTGCAATGTAACGCCATGACATATTGCACCTAAAAGGATTTAACACATGTAATTTCATTAGAACAAAGACCACTTCTCCAGATGGTTCAAATCAACCAGGGGCACTTGGAAAGCAAATAGGAATAAAGACCTGAACTTCTGAAGAAGTAAACTGCTAATACTTTCTTGGGTCCAATCTGATGTTGTGAGCAACAGAAGCAGTTGGCAATCAGAGTGAGATAGGACAAAAGTCTAGACCAAACTGATTCTTCCCAAGACGCCCAAGGAATAGCTGACCTAGGACAACTGTTATACACTGGAAGTTTGAAATATGAATTGCTGGATCAAAGGCATATGCATTGTGTGCACGTGCTACATATACAAAAATTATATATGTAACTTAATTACATATGTATAACTTAATTACATATATGTATAACTATATATACACACATGAAATTTATATACACATATATATACACACACACCATACATATATATATATATATATATATATATATATATATATATATATATATATAAAAATGTGGTATTTCCAATTGGAAAAGTAGATCTTAAACAACTTTCTAATTGGTTGCATTTAACAGAGAGATGCTCACATTTGGGTAGAAGTAGCCTACATTGAGATCCATTTTTTTCTAAGAAGTCTAATGTTTGTATATTCTAATACATATGCCTCTGGTTAATGGCCTTGTGGTTGCTATCTGCTTAATAAATCCATGGCTGCTTTCTTCTTATAGTAATTGGCTTCTTGTTTTAAACTTCAAGATTTATTTCAGCCTCTCACCATTTCATAAACAAGTAATAGATGACAAACATTTACATAACTAAGAAATCATTCTGAGTTTCAAACTATTAAGCCTTCCAACCATGCCTAGTGTAGGAAAGATTGACTAATAATCCCTGCTGTGCTGCTGGTGGAATTACTGAATAATTCAAATAAGAGATTATTTGAAGTAATGTTGCTGAAAAGAGAAGGCTGGGTAAGTGACTTGTTGATTCATTAGTCTGTAGTTTCTTATTGCTGCATATGAAAATAGTGAAGCAATAAAAATGCCATTTTCTAATCTCTGTAGGGAATTTTCTTTTTTAGGAGATGTCACCTGAAGGCGTTAACAGCCAGAACATTTTATCTTGTTATGTTCTTAGATTATGTCAATAATTTTTCATTGTTAAAGATAATTTCATTGTTAAAGGAGCAAGTAATCACTAAATACTTTTTTATGTGCTTTTCAGTTCCTTTATTTAAAAGCTCTACAGTTTTATAGCTCTGATTAACTCTTGTGTGCTTTTACCTTTTTTTTTTTTTTTTGCATACCTCTTTTTTTAAAAAAAATTATACTTTAAGTTCTAGGGTACATGTGCACAACGTGCAGGTCTGTTACATATGTATACATGTGCCATGTTAGTGTACTGCACCCATTAACTCGTCATTTACATTAGGTATATCTCCTAATGCTATCCCTCCCCCATCCCCCTACCCCCTCCCCACAATAGGACCCGGTGTGTGATGTTCCCCTTCCTGTGTCCAAGTGATCTCACTGTTCAATTCCCACCTATGAGTGAGAACATGTGGTATTTGGTTTTCTGTTCTTGTGATAGTTTGCTCAGAATGATGGTTTCCACCTGTATCCATGTCCCTACAAAGGACATGAACTCATCCTTTTTTATGGCTGCATAGTATTTCATGGTGTATATGTGCCACATTTCCTTAATCCAGTCTGTCACTGATGGACATTTGAGTTGATTCCAAGTCTTTGCTATTGTGAATAGTGCCGCAGTGAACATATGTGTGCATGTGTCTTTATAGCAGCATGACTTATAATCCTTTGGTTATATCCCCAGTAATGGGATGGCTGGGTCAAATGGTATTTCTAGTTCTAGATCCTTGAGGAATCACCACACTGTTTTCCACAATGGCTGAACTAGTTTACAGTCCCACCAACAGTGTAAAAGTGTTCCTATTTCTCCATATCCTCTCCAGCACCTGTTGTTTCCTGATTTTTTAATGACTGCCATACTAACTGGTGTGAGATGGTATCTCATTGTGGTTTTGATTTGCATTTCTCTGATGGCCAGTGATGATGAGCATTTTTTCATGTGTCTGTTGGCTGTATGAATGTCTTCTTTTGAGAAGTGTCTGTTCATATCCTTTGCCCACTTTTTGATGGGGTTGTTTTTTTCTTGTAAATTTGTTTGAGTTCTTTGTAAGTTCTGGATATTAGCCCTTTGTCAGATGAGTTGGTTTCAAAAATTTTCTCCCATTCTGTAGGTTGCCTGTTCACTATGATGGTAGTTTCCTTTTCTGTGAAGAAGCTCTTTAGTTTAATTAGATCCCATTTATCAATTTTGGCTTTTGTTGCTATTGCTATTGGTGTTTTAGACATGAAGTCCTAGCCCATGCCTATGTCCTGAATCGTATTCCCTAGGTTTTCTTCTAGGGTTTTTATGGTTTTAGGTCTAACATTTAAGTCTCTAATCCATCTTGAATTAATTTTCATATAAGGAGTAAGGAAAGGATCCAGTTTCAGCTTTCTACTTATGGCTAGCCAATTTTCCCAGCACCATTTATTAAATAGGGAATCCTTTCCCCATTTCTTGTTTTTCTGAGGTTTGTCAAAGATCAGATGGCTGTAGATGTGTGGTATTATTTCTGAGGACTCTGTTCTGTTCCATTGGTCTATATCTCTGTTTTGGTACCAGTACCATGCTGTTTTGGTTACTATAACCTTGTAGTATAGTTTGAAGTCAGGTAGCGTGATGCCTCCAGCTTTATTCTTTTCGTTTAGGATTGTCTTGGCAATGTGGGGTCCTTTTTGGTTCCATATGAACCTTAAAGCAGTTTTTTCCAATTATGTGAAGAAACTCATTGGTAGCTTAATGGGGATGGCATTGAATCTATAAATTACCTTGGGCAGTATGGCCATTTTCACAATATTGATTCTTCCTATCCATGAGCATGGTATGTTCTTCCATTTGTTTGTGTCCTCTTTTATTTCACTGAGCAGTGGTTTGTAGTTCTCCTTGAAGAGGTCCTTTACATCCCTTGTAAGTTGGATTCCTAGATATTTTATTCTCTTTGAATCTATTGTGAATGGGAGTTCATCCATGATTTGACTCTGTGTTTGTCTGTTACTGGTGTATAAGAATGCTTGTGATTTTTGCACATTGATTTTGTATCCTGAGACTTTGCTGAAGTTGCTTATCAGCTTAAGGAGATTTTGGGCTGAGACAATGGGGTTTTCTAAATATACAATCATGTCATCTGCAAACAGGGACAATTTGACTTCTTCTTTTCCTAACTGAATACCCTTTATTTCTTTCTCTTGCCTGATTGCCCTAGCCAGAACTTCCAACACTATGTTGAATAGGAGTGGTGAGAGAGGGCATCCCTGGCTTGTGCCTCTCTCAGCAGAAACTCTCCAAGCCAGAAGAGAGTGGGGGCAATATTCAACATTCTTAAAGACAAGAATTTTCAACCCAGAATTTCACTAAAGATTTTTTAAACAGAGGAACTGCATAAAAGTTTGTGGAATTTGTTCCTTCACAAACTCCAGTAAGCCTCATTGTCCCATTTGCTGCTCCCATGTTCTCTGCAAAGCTACCATCCTTTCTCTAATTATAATAATAATTACCCTCTTTACATACAATGTGTTTTTGCCATTTTTAAAGAACATTCATGTGCATTATCCTAATTGGTGTGCCTAACTCTTCAAAACAGACATCTAAGACTCCATGTTCCACATATTTTTACAAAGCAAAGTTCTAGAATATTCATCACTTCTCTCAGTCAGTCAAAATAAAATCTTCACTCTTCACATGATAGTGAGTAAAACTGTTATGCGACATGCAGAGTGGGCTGTATTTATTATGAAAGGTCTTACTATGACAGGGCTCCCTTTATATGACAAGTCAGGTCATAGCAAAACACTATTAAATGTCAGGGGAGTCATAGATTTTAAAAATATTTATTGAGTCGATTCCTTGTACCAGGTAGTGTACTGAGACCTTTGAAAGCATTGTTTTATTAACACTCTCAAAAACCAAATGAGGAAGATGCTATTATCATCTTTGATTTTTAGTGAGAAAAGTGAGAGTCAAAAAATTAAATATCATCTTCAGTTAGAGATGACTGAAGAATTCTGGAAATAAAAAAAGTGAGATTTTCTTCTGCTGCTTATACTGTAATATCAACTCACAATGAATGACAACTGAGAGATGAGAATATTTGTAAAGGGAGAGTTGCTCCTGGAAGCAAGAATTGACTACTTTGATGGAAAACATCAATATTTCTGAAGGAAAAAGAGGTCAATCTGCCAGGAGGTTGATAATAAAAGTTTAGACATAGAAGCAAACAAATGGAATGTCCATTCAACGAACAGTCTAAGGAAAGCGAAAATTAAACAATGAAATTTAAATGCACCAATCTTGTTAATGAGGCCACCCATGTTGCAGAGGTGGAATTATTAAACTTCATAAACCTGATGGTAATTAAAATTCTACTCGTCTAGTGTTCCTTGTTCAGATTCCACACAGAATCCTAATTATGGTTTGGTTTCCCATGACGTCTGCCAACAGAGATAAAATAATAATGACTCCTATTTTAAACGGATGACAATTATGTTTAAAATAGAAAATTAATAAATCAGCACTCTGATTTCATATTCAGTGTCATAAGTTTGCTAATGCCAATGTTTTCCTGAAAATTTTATTTGCTCACTCAAGTTAGTTTATTGATCTTGTATACTTGAGGGGTAAGCATTGAGCACTGAAGAGTTCACCAAGGTATTAAATTAATTACTACACAATAAAATTTCCACAAACAATAAGGAGAAAACTTCCTAAAATCATGTGCCCTTTCTTCATCTCTTGTAAATAATGATATTTGAGCAACTAATATGTTTCTGGCATTGTGCCAGATTCATCTAAGATTCATTTGAATGCTAGTTGAAATATATTATAATGTACATTTTAGAAATAAGGAAATTGAACGTCAAATATACAGAGAAGGTTTAATTTCTTGTGGTTGAATGTATATCGGATTGGGTGCCTCAGTGGCATACCTCAAATCAATTATATTTCAATCATAGCACTTTAGTGTCCTTGGATTCTGCTCTTTCAAATCACTGCATTCGTCCTCACATCCACAAGTCTGGCATCAACTTTTATTAGATGCTACAACAGAAATTTGTGTGTCATTCATCCTTACCATGCCTGAAGTTTTCTTGCCAGACTCAGGAATGTTTAGAGAGTAGATAAGAAATCCTAATCTTGGGGCACTTGGAGAGGAAAGGACAACTAAATCAAATAAGAGGTCTATCCTAAGATTCATCTGGAAGGTAGATACTTCTGGCATAAGAATGGTTAATGAATGAGTGACAAAAAAGAGGAAATAGCTCAGAAAATATAAGAGAGCATGTGTATGCACGCGCACGTGCAGAGAGAAAGTAACTTTAAAAACATTGTTTTTCATATAGATCCTGTTTTACAATTCTCAATCCTGGGCCTGTATATTACCAAAATTTTAGTTGCTTGTTTAAATTAGCAACTAAAATTTCCTTAAGGAGAGAAAGAGAGGTGGATTGATTCACTCACAAAACAATTGCCACAGTTACTGAGTCGTTCTGATGCAGAGTTTTGCCACCCTTAGTTATCACTCAATTTGTCTAGGAAAAAAAAAAAAAAAAGACCTGTATTCAGTCACCAGCAATAACTAGGCAACAAATTGGATCTCATTGCTCAATAAAATTCATACACTAGCCAATATGTGGTAGTGGTTGTGCTTAAAAACCAAATAAACTAGGGTGATTTGTTTAGGTATTTTTCCTCTTTTAGTTACTCCTGACATATATATATATATATTTTTTTTTCTTGTGTGTGTGTGTATATATATATTTCTTGTGTATATATATACACACACATATACACACACATATACATACACACACATATGTGTATATATACATATGTATGTGTATATACATATATATTTCTTTTTTTGTAAATATATATAATAAGAAAAGAGAAGAAGGAGATAGTGTGTGGCCAATTGCTACTTCTATATTTATATCATAGAGCTCAGTTTTTGAGTAAGTAAGCCTAAAGAATTAAATTTTCACGCTAAACTCTAGAAAGAGATAAACATTTGCTACTGAATTTTGATAACCTTTAGATAAAACTCCTGCAAAATAGCAGATACATTTTCATTTGCAATGGATATTGGCCTTGGCTGTTTATCAGTAAAGGAATTGCTGGTGAGAATTCATGTATTCAGTTTATTCAACAATTGGTTATTTAGTGCCTAGCCTGTATCAAAGGTCAAAGCATGGCATTAGGGATATGTCATAAGTCTCAACCACCAAGATACCTGGACCTAGGAAGGGATACAAATGGGAGAATGAACAATTAAAATTCAATGGGATGAGTTCTGCTTCCATTTAAGATCCTAGTCCTACCACTCCTCATCTGTACAACTTTAGGAAAATTGCTAACCTCTCTCACTCTCAATTTATCTCTGTGTTTATGACAATTAGAGACAATGTTAACAGGAGCAGGTTGCATAGTGACTCCCAAAAAGATATGTCCACGTTCTAATATCCATTACCTGTGAATGTTACCTTACTTAGAAAAAGGATCTTTACAGATTTAATCAAGTAAGGAAATTGAGATCATCTGGATTATTGGAATGGGTTCTAAATCTGGTGACAATTGCTCTTACAAGAAACATGACAAAGTGGCAGACGAGGATAAATAGGCCAGCTGCAGTGGCTCACACCTGTAATCCCAGCACTTTGGGAGGCTGAGACGGGCAGATCACTTGAGGTCAGGAGTTCGAGACCAGCCTGGCCAACATAAAGAAACTTCATCTGTGCTAAAAATATGAAAAAAATTACCTGGGCGTGGTGGTGTGCACCTGTGATCCTAGCTACTCAGGAGGCTGAGCAGGAGAATTGCTTGAACCCAGGAGGTGGAGATTACAGTAAGCCAAGATCATGCCACTGTACTCAAGCCCTGGGTGATAGAGCGAGACTCTGTCCAAACAAACAAACAGGATAAGTGACCATGGAAGCAAGACTGAAAACATGTGGCCACAATCCTAAAGATATTTGCAACCACCAGAAGCTGGGCAAGGAAAGGAACAGAATCTTCCCTATATCCTTAGCAGGAAGTGTAACCCTGCTGATACCTTGATTTTGAACTTTTGGCCACCAGAACTGTGAGTGAATACATTTCTGTTGTTTTATGCAACCAAGTTTTTTGGTAATTTGTTACAGCAGCTCTAGGAAATTAATAATGTTAGAAAAGTCCCCCGCACATTATCCGATGCTTGGTAAGCATTTAACAAATCATAGATAGGGTGATTAGGATGATGATTAAGTTGATTATAGTACTTTTAAAAATCTACAAATACAAAATATTTATTCAACATGTACAGTCCTATAGAAGACCTGTTTTTAGATTTTTGACAGGCTTATAGATACATTTTCAAAATATTTACATTAGCATGCCTTCCAAATCTGTTGGCAGTTTCATCTAGGACATTTTTAATCTATATATTCACACACAGATTTACCTACAAAATAGGTTTTATTTTGCTTTTAGAGTAAAAAGTGAGAGAGAGAGAGAGAGAAGATAGATGAGAGAATTAAATAATTATTTAGCAATTATACATACATTAGAAAAACTCACTTTGAATGTCAATACCTGGCACACTGATGTAGGCAAGGACAAGAATAACATTGGCAAGTACAATTCGCTGACTCAGAGAGTAAGAACTGGTTAGTTATGGAGTCAAGAAGAGACGGTTATAAATATAATTAACGTTGTTTTCCATGACCTCATGGAAATTCTTCAAAGTTGCAACTCATTCAACTTCCAGTTGCTGATAAGACCAGGGCATGACATGCTATCAAGGCCACTGATATCTCATGTTAGACTGGAGGAACTTTTTTGTATATATCTCAAAATTTATGGGTATGAGATTTCGAAGACTGGCCTTAAACCTTGACATTCAAACCTGAAAGCTTACACGATTACAAAATTTTGTGAAAATAATTCTTGCCAGCAAGGAGATTGAAGTGAACTTTTTGACTATTTTTTAAATTAAAATGTTTTGGTGTTTTTGTGTGACACATTATGAGTATGCTAGTTACATTTACAACAAATGATGAAGGTGTTTTTGAAGAACAATTGTTATTTTGCCATGGAAATTCCTTAATGAAGAAGTTGGTTTCTTGAGATTAGAAACAGGATTATCTATAAGCAAATGTCAGATAGGAATATCTACCTTAAATACATATTAGGAATCCTATAACTTTTCAGAACCTTTGCCCAAATAATAACACCTTCACGGAATTCATTTCAAGGACACAAAATCTAACACTGAAATAGCTTTAGACCCCAAGATTTCCATTACAATATGGGGAAAGCTTTGTCCCACTCACTGTTTAACACTAGGGTAATGGTTATACAGTGACACTCAAGTTTGTGATTACATTTGAGAAACCGGTGGGAAAAAAAGAATTTTAAAAGGGAAGTGTATTCAGAAATCAATTTGAATGAGTCGCTGAGGATGGAGCTGGAAAATAACTTATTCTATGGGGAAAAACAAAGCAAATGTCTCAAGCTTCATCATGTAATAAAGTCTTAGAACCAAAGAGAAGGTTAATTCTAAATCTGTCATTAGAGAATACGTTTAAGTCTATTCACATAGGCTGTATTTCCAGGATGAAGATCATTAGTTAAATTAAAGCTGATACACCTCTCTCTTTTATCAGAGCATAACCAACAGTACTTCAGTGTATCACAAGAAAGGTATTCCTTTCCACTGTACTGTAGATTGCTGTACTAGTCTAGTACCCATGGATACTTTTGGGAATTTATGATGGATTCTAGTAGGCTACTGTGCACCTAGAAAGTACTCCTAAAAAGCTACATACTTTTGCAATAAAATACATAACCATTTAAAATGTTAGAAGAACTTTTAATATAAATGAAAAAGCTTTCAGCAGTCATATATTTAAATTGTATCTCTAGGTATATCTTTCTGTTTATTATTGATGCAGTCTAAAACGCTAAGTAGATTTTAAGCAAATCTAGAGGTAAAAGATGAACTATATGGAACTCATAAAATTAATTTCAAATTGCTATATTTAGCTCTCAATTACTTTCTTATTTTGTATTGGTTTTATCACACCAATATTTTAAATATCTCAATGAATAAAGTTAAGGAATTTACTTAATTATTTTAATTAATTTATTTGAGACAGTATCTCACTATGTTGCCTAGACTGGTCTCAAACTGTTGGGCTTAAGCAATCTTCCTGCCTCAGCCTCTTGAATAGCAGGGATTACAGGTACATAACACCATGTCAGCTTATTTTATTTTGATGGAAATTCTTGGTAGGAGCTGAAAATTCTAAGTGTTAATTTTTTTAAGATTTTAATTCATTTATTCAAAAAATATTTATTTTGTGACTATGTACTGTTCTAGGTGCTATGGATACAACAATAAATAACAATGTAATATTAGGTATTAATAAATATTTTGATTAAAATAAACGTGATAGGGAATGATAGGTATGGTCAGAAAAATCATGTCTAAAAATAACAAAATGATTATTAATTTTATTTTCCTCTGTAGTTCAGTATATTCAAATACATTATGCCAAATAGCCATCCTGACAGTAGACAAATGTGGTTTTATAGCATCTCTTAGCTCTTAATTCTATCAGCTGAAGAAATAAGTTTGAGAAAATTTGAACTGAAGAAATACTGCACGTATGTGTGTCTGTTTTAATATGTATTTGAGTATATATGTAACAAATGAAACCAGACAGCCAGCCATTCTAAAAGCGACAAACATCTACACTACAGCTTATATTCAAGAGCTAAAAAAGTCTTAAATTTCCTGAATTTGATGCAAAAAGAGATGGCTGCTTAAATATTCATTAGGAAAAAAAGACTTTAGGACACATGCAAATGATTTACAATAAAACCAATGTTTGGCAACCATTCTGAAAAACTTCACTCATTAAGCATTTGTTTATGTCCAACAGGAAGAATGTTTGCACACCCAAAGAGGTGTCAGTCATCTTCCAAGATGTAATAAAAGGTCCCTACGGTGAGTGGTGTGAGGAAACCAATCATGCACACCTTTTCCCAACAGCCATTTTTTCCAATCAGGTTTTTTGTTTTGTTTTTGAAGAGCCGGTTTTTGAACACTTGCTAGTATACTATTGCCTACTGTTGCAAATTGAGAGTGGCAGAAGCTTTTTCTGGAATTGAATGCAAACTCTAGAATGAGGTATATGTGACTTCAGATCTGAGAAAACATTACATATATATTGAAATGTCATAGATAGAGAAGGCAAATAGTGGTTTCAAGAAAACCTCAATTCAAATGTGCTAAGGAATCAATCAACTTTGAATCAGTGTGTGAATTCTTCTACTATTATCAATACATGAAAAGATGAGCCTAAAAGCATAAGTTATATCAATGGAAAGGTTGTCTGATAATCTGTTACTAATTCACCAAAGCCACAAAAATTCTTAATGAGGATAGTACATTAAAAAGATGGTAGGCTACAAATGCACTAAAATGAGGGACAATAGTAGGCAGGAATAAGTATTCATCATTTACATTCCTCTTCACTTTCAATTACCTACTGTTACTTATGAGTGTCATATTTGCCATTACTAGTGATAAGTCACATTTTCCATTCCAGATTGCAAGCATTGATTTGTAATTGAGGTGCTTTTCATGAGAGAACTGTACGTATTGTGCTCCAGGGCGACTGACAGCAAGGATTAAATCACAAGACTATGAAAGAATAGTAATTATGGTATAAAACAAGATTAGTTACAAAGCAGAAAAATTGTACAATTCTGAATTGGCTATTAAACATAAAAAAATTATTACTAATCCAACTGTTTGTATTTATTAAGTGTTTCAGATGGCTAATGATTTTCATAAGAAATATTGGGTGATGCATCTAGTTTTAGGTGAAAATAAAAATATTAAAAATTTTATATACATGATAATCACATCTTAAATAAAATTACATTTAAAAAGTGCCAAAACATTAAAATTTGTTACGTACAAAAACTTCTGCTCCTAGCTATGATGCAGTCAATGGTACTAGATTAGTCTTCCTGCCATAATCAACTATAAATTTGGACAGACTGTGTATGGTGCCTGTTGTCAGGCAGTGGAAAACTGGCAGCATAAGGCTGTAATTTCTTTAAAAAAGTGAAATCCTCAAGGTAAACCCTACATTTGTCTTGACCTGAGGAATATTTCATAATTCCAATGCAGCAAATTTAGCAACACTGAAATTCAGAGCTCCAGAAGGCAGAGATTAGAGTTCAGAGAAGAGCTAAAACAACCGGATTTAGGTAAATAAAGCACAAGAGAGGAAAGATATGTAGAGGCAGCTCCAGAATTCAGTGTGGGGATTCTCTACAAGTCCTTGGTTGACGACTGGACTTCTCATACCTAGGAGACTACCAGAGACTTATCAGAAAACAACTACTATATGATTGTGATTGGAATAAAAATAATAAATGCTGAGTAGCCTTTATACCCATGAGGACTGGGGTCCAGCCAGAGGAAAGAAATCTTAAGTCCGTATTAATATATTTAGCATCCCATTCCAGTTGAGACATAAAAACAGTAAGCTTTATGAATAAGGATTATGCCCTAGAGTGACATAAATTCTTTTACTGCCCCATGACTAAGACTAAAACTATTCTCTGAGAAGACACACATGGGAACACAGAGTTTGAAGGGTAAATCTTAAATAAATTAAAGAAGCATGGTAAGCATCTTGGGTTTTACCAAGATTATGCAAGTTCAAGGTAAATATTTAGTAATTGAGCTGCTTACTAGAACAAAAGCCAATACTCTTCAGAGAAAGACAACAGAATTTCTGGTCTCTGCAGTAATTCATGATGTTCAATATATAATGAATCATAATAACATAATGAAACAGAAAAACCAATAGTTTTTAAAAATGACAGTTGGTAGAAACATAAAGAAACTAACCCCATAATGGCATGAAATTGGTTTCACTAGACAAAGACTTCTGAAAGAGCGATGATTAAGTATGTTAAAAGAATGAAAATATGTTTAAAGAATTGAAAATATGATCTTAATAAGTAACCAGATAGGAATACCAATACAAAATGAATACAATGAAAAATAATTATATGAAAATTCTAGAATGTAAAAATACTGTAAGTGAAACTAAAAAAAAAAAAAATTAGTGGATGTGCTTAACTGCACATGGCACATGGCAGAAGAAAGAGAAAGTTAATGTGAAGCTATATAAAGAAAAAATAGCCCTCTAAAGACAAAGGAGTACCAACAATCTCTGAAGTAATATCAAATGGTCCAACATAAATTCAATTTGAGTCTTGAAAGACAAGAAAGTGACAATTGGGCAGAAAAAATTTAGAAAAAAAAAATGAGGTCAAATATTTCCCAAATGTGACAAAAAAATTGATTTAGAGATTCAAGAAATTAACTCCAAACAAAATAAGGACAAAGATAACCACACTAAAGCAAATTACACCCTAATTTCTGTAAGCTAAAGTAAAGCTTAAATATTGAAATCAATCAGAAGAGAAAAAAACACATTGCATGAGGAAAATAACAATATGAATGACATCTAACATCTTATTGGGGGACAACATAGATGGAATGTCAGGAGACAATAAAGTAATATTTTTAAAGTGCTGAAGGAAAAAAGTTGTCCATCAACCCAGGATTTATTATTCAACAATTGAAAAAAAAAAAAAAGATAAAAAAGAGAATTAGGGAAAGACTTTCAACAGACAACCAAAAGAAGCAATACATATGAATAATGAACACACGAATATCTGTGGTCAAAGTCATTAACTTTCAAAGAAAACAATTAGAATTGGTTTATGTTGTTGCTATTTTTTTAGGCTATCAGACAAAATATGCAATATGAAAAGATCCTTAATATTGGCGAGAGTTTAGGAAAATGAACACTTTCTTATAGGGATAGTATTATCTAACATTAATGTTCATGCAATTTCCAGAGGACTACATGAGCAACATTTTAAAAGTCTTAAAATATTTTAGAAATTGTGGTTAACGTTCTCCAATTTAGTTAGATTTTTGCTAAATAAATTATACATATGAGTAAACAGATTCATAGTGGTAATGTTTAGAACAAAAGAAAATATTGAAAAAAATTTAAACATCTCTGAGAAGCAGATCTAACATACTATACACTAAAATACAATCTAGTAAAATGTTAGAAATATATCTATGTTTAATCAAATCAAAAAGCAAATCAAGCCTGGGCATGGTGGCTCACACCTGTAATTCCAACGCTTTGGAACAAGTAGGCAGGAGGTTGGCTTAAGTCTAGGGAAACAGTGATAACTCGTCTTACAAAAAATCAAAAAATTATTCTGGCGTGGTAGCACATGCCTGTAAGTCTCAGTTACCTGGGAGGGGAGGCTGAGATGGGAGGATCACTTGAGGCCAGGAGGCTAAAGCTGCAGTGAGCCAGATTTTGCTACTGTGCTCTAGCCTGGACAACAAAGTAAGACCCTGTCTCAAAAAACAAAACCAAAAAAGTCAGCAATATATATAATATTGTCCCATTTTGCTTGTTAATGTTTCTATATAAATTCAGCAAATATAACTAAATATAAATAGGAATGTTTGTTTTTAGTGAGAAAAAAATCAGTTAATATCTTTCCACTTCACAAAAATTTATAAACAAAGTTTAGTGTTGCTTTTTTGTTATATAATTTTTTGTTCTATTTTCAACATTCAATTTTGTTCTATTTTGTTCCATTTTTTTGTTCAAGATTATATAATTTCTTGTTCTATTTTCTTAGTTTTCTGTGTCTTCTAAATTCACCACAATGCATATGTACATTTTTTTTAACTAGAAAGTATAGGCTGGGTGCAGTAACTGACACCTGCAATCTTCGTAGTTTGGGAGGCCAAGGCAGGAGGATCACTTGAGGCCAGGAGTTCTATGGCAGACTGGGCAACATAGGGAGACTCCATCTCTAAAATTTAAAATTAACCAGATGGCCAGATGTGGTGGCCATGCCTGTAGTCTCAACTCTTCAGAAGGCTGAGGCAGGAGGATCCATTGAGCTCAGGAGTTCAAAGCTGCAGTGAGCTATAATCACACCACTTCCTATCCACTGTGGGCAACAGTGTGAGACCCTGTCTGTGAAAAAAAAGAAAATATAAATAAAGTTTATTAAAAAGTAAAGCCATTTCATATCTTTCCTCTTATTTTCATCAAAATGAGTAAACAATTTACGACTATCTGTAGACTTTGGGATTGGAAGCTTCTGTGAGGTTTCAACTGTGTGTCTAGGATCATTGTGTCGATGTGTCTATGATCATTGCCCAGAACACTAGCAAATGGAGGTAAAGATAACTTAAACATAACTTACATTCCTTTAGCTAAGGCTTTCTCTAGATTTATGAAATAAAAGGAGCATAAAGTATCCAGTCTGGCTGTTTTGCCTACTTTGAAAGTAGATAATGCTCCTCGTGGCCAGGTTAATACAGAATCTTCCACTGTGATATATTCGATGGGTAAAATGGATGAAGCAACTTTCAAATGTCTGTT
Organism: Chlorocebus sabaeus; assembly: GCF_047675955.1. NCBI lineage: Eukaryota > Metazoa > Chordata > Mammalia > Primates > Cercopithecidae > Chlorocebus > Chlorocebus sabaeus. Next base: position 35,399,899 of record NC_132904.1, read on the forward strand.
CAATCCAAATGAAACAGGGTATATATTTTAAGACCTTTATGTTAAGGTTTGTCTAATTGGAGCTTCAAGGAACAGATACTGTAGTTCCTGTAATTTGTAAATCTGAAGGAAAATATTTGAATATTGTGGTTCCTTTTATTTGAGAATCTGAAGGAAAGAAAATGTAATCACAATTATGGTAAATACTGTTCTGGTTACTCTATGTAGTTTTTAAAAATGTTTGCTATAACCTTGTTAGAGAGGTATCATTTTTTATTTTAAAAATAGGATAATATAATAATAGATTATTTGACTAAGTCAAGTCATACTTCCAGGAACTGAAAAAAAAAAATGAAATTGACCATTTAAACATCATGGATTTTTTCTTTTTTTCCTGAGGGAAAGACTAGGAAAATGATTGGTCTGATTATAATTGTCTATCTTTTTTGAAATGGGTAAACAGTCTACCTGATTGAGGGACATAAAAATAGTTCTTCATCTTTTTTCTTTTTTCTTTTTTTTTGAAATTTCCTTCATTATTCCATAAAACAAGAGGATCAAGTTCTCTTAGAACTTATCTGAAACTCCTTCTGTTTTGGCAGAACTCAGTCACCTAGGGCATAAGAATCTAAAGAGGAAATTGTTTTCAAAATGTAGAAAAACATGTCACTTTTCTTTTAAAACTATTTCCAGAAGATCTAGAAAATTGAATGAGTTTCTAAATATTTTTAAGAGAATAGGGAGAATAAGAAACTTCCCTTAGGCAGCAGTAGTCAATGTTCTGTCTTTAGGTTAACCAAAGGCATTGTAGTATATGGAAAGAGCAACTAAATCAAAGTTAGAAGCTGGCTCAAAGTGAGTCTATTACTTTCCTAGTTTTACAATCCGTACATTTTATTATACTTTTAATCTTCAGTTCCAATATATGTAAGATAGAAACAATAATATATACTTAAAAGATATATAACAAGATGCATGTGAAAACATCTTCATTCTGTATTAGATGCTCTATAAATGTTTTCCATAATAGGATAAACCCTTCTGTTCTATAAGATTGTGATTGAAAAGACTGTTGTCAGAGACCAAATTTAGTTTTAAACAGAGAGAGAGAAGTTGTTTATATGTCCAACGGACAGATACCTCATTTATATATTGAACAAGCTGGCTCCACCAATCAGAATAACTGTATTATGCCATGGTAGCAATCCCCTCCACCAAATTTCAAGGGCTTTTTCCAGCAAAGGTTTATTTATTGCACATGTTTTATGTATGTCATGACTCTGCTGGAGCATCTGCTCTATATCTCCTTGTGGGCTACTGGAGCAACCACTATTTTCAGTGTTGCTGGTGACCATGGCAATAGAAAAGACACAGTATAAAAAACTGGATGTTAAAATATGAAGCTGGAAATAATAGACACTGGGGACTCCAAAAGAGGGGAGGTTGAAAAGGGAATGAGGGTTAAAAAATTTCCTATTGTATGCAATGTGTTCCCTACTTGGATGATGACTGCATTGGATACCCAAACTTCACCATTATGCAATGTGTATCCATGTAACAAACAACAATCATGGACTCCCTGAATCTAAAATTTTTTTAAAAGTTAAATATTTTGATTCTAAAGACACAAATCACTTTTGCTTACATTTCTTCAGCTAAAACATATTATGTAACCACGTTCAGCCTTTATGGGGTATAGAAATTCAGTTCTACATTCAGAAGGCAGGAAGCCAAGGAATATAATTAATGACTGGCTTTGTTTTTTATTTTTTTATAGTAAATAGTACATGTCTGACCTTTTTTCTGAAATTCATACCACCCATAAATGATCATTTGTTGGGTGTCTATCACTAAAGTTTAGTTTCATAAGCCACTTTACTGAGGTAAGATTGACATTTAAAAATTATGTGTATTTAATGTATACAACATGATGAGTTTGGAGATACATATAAACCTGTGAAACTATTTCCACTATTAAATCTATAAACATACCTGTCATCTCTCACAATTTCCTCCTGCCCCCTTTATTATTTATTTATTTTTATTTAGTTTTTGTGGTAAGAAAACTTTACAATCTATCTTCTTAGCAAATATTAAGTATAAAATACAGTATTGTTAGCTACAGGCACGATGTTGTATAGTGAGACTCTAAGACTTACTTATCTCGCATAGCTGACATTTTGTACACTTTGAGCATCACCTCCCCATTTCTTCTACCTCAGCTACTGGTAATTCTACTCTGTGCTTCTATAAGTTTGACTATTTTAATTTCTACACATAAGTGAGATCATACAGTATTTGTCTTTTAATGTCTTCCTATATGGAGTCTGGTAGGATTGGGTTCCAACTCTATAGGCCTCATTTAACTTCGTCACCCTGTGAGGGTCTTATCTCCAAATACAATCATAGGGATTCAGGCACACTCATACAACTTCATTTAACCTTAGTTACCTCTTTAAAGGCCCCATCCCCACATACAGTTATATTCTGAAGTATTCATTTATGGAGTTTCAACATATAATTTGGGATGGGCCCACAAGTCATAAACACCATCTTTTAAAGCCCATAAACACCATTTTTAAAATACTTTCTATGTTAATAAATTCAGCTTTGTATTTCTGTCTTTAAACCCCACTCAGCAAAACATAAACCCCTGCAGTTAACCAAATATAACATCTTAATTAAGTTATAAGAATCTATACATAGTTACTCCAAGGCAAAGTTAAACATACCAAAAATCTGGTGTAGAGTCCACACATAGTTTTCTCTTTTTTTTTTTTTTTTTTTTTTTTTTGAGATAGAGTCTTGCTATGTCGCCCGTGCTGGAGTGCAATGGTGTGATCTCGGTTTACTGCAAACTCCACCTCCTGGGATCAAATGATTCCCCTGCCTCAGCCTCCCAAGTAGCTGGGATTACAGGCACATGACAGACACCATGCCCAGCTAATTTTTGTATTTTTAGTAGAGACAGGGTTTCACCGTGTTGGCCAGGTTAGTCTTGAATGCCTAAATTCATGATCCACCTGCCTCGGCCTCCCAAAGTGCTGGGATTACAGGCATGAGCAGCCACATAGCTTTCTAAGCATGCCCTTTGTATGATCCCAGCCCTAACTCCAAAGGATTTATCAACGATACGCATCCATCTTCCTAAGGGGAATACTATGGCCAAGATTTCTGCTTATTGGTTTAAACGTCTCTGGAAAAAAATATCCACTGTAATTGTGAAGTCTAATACAAGTTTTCCCTGTAAGGTATACATACAGAATATATATAGTGTTATATGGGCCCCTTCAAATAAATGCTTCAAGTTCCCCTGTCCCCAATATCTTTCTCCTTTTCTTTCTACCCCATATTGATTAACTGCTAAGTGCTTTTCATTCTACATTTATATTGTCTATAAAATTCAGCACCCTTTTAAAATCACTACTGGTTCACATTATGATTCACCTGGACTACTAAAATCACATCCTCTGATTTTTGATCTCTGCCTTCCAATGTTTTAACCATACAAATTATAGTCTATATTGTTATTAAAATGTATTTCCTTTAGAAACTAAATATTGTCACTTTTCTGCACAAAGCCTGTTCTTTATGATAGTTTTTTTAAAAAAGCACTCACACTTTCCATGACATTCAAACCCTTCCAATTTATCTCAATTTATTTTTTAGCTAATTCTTAATTTAGCCATGATGTTGCACCATTGAAACTTTAAAAGAAAAAATTTCCCAGCCTTATTAAGGCATAACTGACAAAACATATATATATATATATATATTTTTACTGATTGCAACATATTTTGATAGATGTATACATTATTAAATAATTAAGCCAAAAGAATTAACATATCCACCACTTCATATATAATTACATTTTTTAAATTTTAATTTTATTTTTAATTGACAAGTAATAATTTTATTTTGGGGTACAATGTGATATTTCAATACACACATGCATCATGGAATGATCAAATCAAGGTAATTAGTATATCTATCACCTCAAATATTTATTAATTTGTGGTTAGAACATTTTAAATGTTCTCATTTAGCTATGTTGACATATACCATAATTATTAACTATAATCACCAAGCTGTGCAGCATCTCACCAGATTTATTTATTTTTTCTATCTAACAGAAACTTTGTGTCCTTTGACCAACATCTTTTTTTTTCCCCCGTCTACCCTCTTTCCTGCCACCACTCCAGTTCTTGGTAAGTACCATTCTACTCTTTACTTTCCTGAGTTTGACTTTGTAAATATCGCATGTAAGTGACATCATATTCCATTTGTCTCCTTGTTACTGACATACTTCGCTTAGCATAATGTCTTCTAGTTTCCTCTATATTGTTGTATATGACAGAACTTCCTGCTTTTTTTAAGGCTGAAAAGTATTCCATTATGTATACATACCACATTTTTTCTATCCATTCAGCCCCTGATGTGCACTTGGGTTGTCTCTGTATGTTGGCTGTCATGAATAATGCAGAAACATTCATATAATGGGAATGGAGACATTGCTTTGTCATACTTGTTTCAATTTCTTAAGATACAGACCCAGAAGTGGGATTGCTGGATCATGTGTTAATTCTACTTTTAGTTTTTGTGAGGAATCTCCGTAGTGTTTCCAAAATGACTGTACTAATTTACAGTGCCACCAACAATGTACAAAGGCTACATTTCCTCCACATTCTTGCCAACATATGTTATCTTATCTTTTTGAGAATAGCCATTCTAACAAGTGTGAAGTGACATCTCATTATGGCTTTTATTTGCATTTTTCTGATAATTAGAGATGTCGAACATTTCTTCATGTGTCAGTTGGCCATTTGTATGTCTTTTTTAAAGAAAAGTCTATTCAGTTCCTTTGCCAATTTTTAATAGGTTTATTTTCATATTATTGAGTAGTTTGAGTTCCTTGTATATTTTTTATGTTAGACCCTTGTCAAACATGATTTGCAAATGTTTTCTCCAATTCTGTGGGTTTTTTAATTCTGTGAATTGTTTCCTTTGCTACTTTTAGTTTGAGGTAATCTCATTTGTCTATTTTTGCTTTTGTTATCTGTGTTTTGGGGATCATATCCAAGAAATCACTGCTAAGACTAATGTCATGGAGCATGCTTCCTGTGTTTTCTTCTAGTAGTTTTACAGTTTCAGGTCTTATGATTAAGTCTTTGATACATTTTTAGTTAATTCTTGTATAATGGGTGAAATAAGGGTCCATTTTTATTCTTCTGCATATGAATATCTAGTTTTCCCTCCCTGATTGTTGAAGAGACTGTCCTTTCCTCATTGTGTATCTTGGCACCTTTCTGTCAAAAAATCAGTTGTCTGTAAATGTTTGAATTTCTGGACTCTCTATTGTGTTCCACCAGTCTGTATGTCTGTGTTTATGCTAGTACCATACTGTTTTGGTTACTATAGCTTTGTAGTATGTTTTGAAGTCATGTAATGTGATGCCTCCAGCGTTGCTCTTTTTGCTTAAGATGATTTTGGCTATTTGGGGTCTTTTGTGGTTCTCATCATTTGAATTTGACTCTATTTTTAATAACATGCCTTCTTTTCCTTATTTCCTACACATTCTGTGTTTCCTTTCTTCTGTGCCTTTGCTTAAGCCAGTTGTTCTCAAAGTATGGTATAGAGACCACTTAAGTTCCTGAGATACTCTGCAAGTTCAAGACTAAAACTATGTACACAGTAACATTTAGATGCTACTTACCTTCTAAAGTCTTATTCTCATATCACTTTATAAAGTGGAGTTTTCCAGAGACTGTAAGATATGTAATATTGCAACACATTGAATGCATAAGATACAAAAACCCAGCCACCTTATTAAGATAGACATAAAAGAGATTTGCAAAAAAAAAAAAAAAAAAAAAAAAAAAAATAGTAAACAAGGACACTTTTTTCACTAAATACTTTTGTTTTGTAAACTAATTTTTTTAAATAAAAATATGTTGTCTATGTTGACATGCATGGGCTTATTATTTTATTTTAAATTAAATTAGTAAATCAGTATTTTTTAAATGTCAGTTTTAATTCATAATATGGAAACATCAATGGGTATAGTGCACATTTTAACAAATCCTTTCTGATGTTAGGTAATTTTCTGAGTGTCAAGGGATTCTAAGACCTGAAAGTGTTAGTACTACTGACTTAATTTGTTCCTTTTCATTAAAATATATTTTCTTATGTGAAACATTTACACAATGGAATACTATGCAGTGATAAAAAGGAATCAGGTCATGTCTTTGCAGGCACAGGGATGGAGCTGGAAGCCATTATTCTCAGCAAACTAACACAGGAACAGAAAACCAAACACTGCATGTTCTCACGTAAGTGGGAGCCGAACAAAGAGAACACATGAACACAGGGAGAGGAACAACACACACTGAGGCCCATTGTGGAGGGCAGGGAGAGGGACAGCATCAGGATAAACAGCTAATGCATTTGGAGCTTAATGCCCAGGTGATGGGTTGATAGGCGCAGCAAACCACCATGACACATGTTTACTTATGTAACAAACCTGCACATCCTGCATATGTATCCCAGAACTTAAAATAAAATTGAAAAAAAATCCCACATTAATTTATTGACATTGCATTATTATGTATCAAATATATAAATTTTAAATATGAAAAATATATATTTTCTATTTTCTCCTTGATGCTAGAATTCTATATGTCCTTTAAGAATCAAGTTGTGTATTACTCCTATAAAAATCTTAGATCCTACTTCAGCACTGTGAAGTCATGCTCTCACAGTCTGCCATGCATTTACATTGTTATTCAATTTTACTTTGCATATAGAGTAATTTCAAAATTGTTAACCCACATCCCCATGGGAAATGATTTTATGAATTAGAATACAGAGTGTATATACAGTTCCTTTTGCCTTTAGTATTTCAGATTTCACTCGTTTTCAAACCTACTCAGGTCAGCACCTTTAATCCCTACTCCTATCCTTGAGTTTGCTTCATATAGTTGTAACAGTTAGATGCTTTTTTCACAGTCTGCATTTCAATCCTTTTAAACAATTTATTAAGTCATGTACATCTAAATTTAATTTTTGTTCTGTAAAGTTTTATGGGTTTTGAAATATGCATAGTGTCATGTATTTACTATTAAAAGTACCATGCAGAATAGTTTCACTTACACTAAAATCCTTGTGCTTCTACTATTCAACACCCCACACATACTTTAAACTCTTGGCAAGCTCTGATCTATCATCACTGCAATCTTGCCTTTTTCAGAATGTCTTATAAATGGATCAGTAGGTAGATTTTCAGACCAGCCTTTTTTCAATTAACAATATACATTTAAGATTCTTACATGTGCTTGCATGGCTTGATAGCTCATTCCTTTTTATTGATGAGTAGTATTTCACTGTATGGCACAGCTTTTTTATTCATTCACATATCAAAGTACATCTTGGTTGCTTCCTATTTTTGGTGATTATAAATAAAGTTACTCTAAACATTTCTATGTAGGCTTTTGTGTAGACACAAATTTTAAAATTAGTTGGGCACATACCTAGGAACAGGATTGCTGGGTGGTGGTAAGACTATGTTTAGTTTTGTAAGAAACAGCCAAACTCTTCCAGTGTCTTCACCAGTTGCATTCCTACCAGCAATGAATGAGAGTTCCTGTTGCTCCATATCCTTACCAGCATTTACTTCAGTTATTTTAAAAATATTTTGTCCATTCTAGTTGGTGTGTAGTAGTATCTCCATACATTTAAAAACAGGCTTATTTTATATTTATAGAAGAGTCATGGTGCTAATTCTTTAAAAATTGTTTGACAGTTTTACTTCTAGTATCTCTTTTGTCTAAAACCCCAATTTTAGCAATATGGGAATTAGTCACAATATGCAATTATATGAAATTCTGTAATGAATATGACTATTTCTGCATATGTATATTGATATGAAGCTGCTATTAATCATATTCAGTTAATTCAAGCTAGTAGGCATATGGATTTAATATGAACAAGGTAAGTTGATTTTGTTTTATTTTTCTCTGATATTCATCAGTTGGAATGGAAGCACTGAATATGAACTCACTACCTTATAAATATTGGTTTATTTTCCTCCAAGTGCATGTTCTATAAAATTATTGATGTTAATGTGCAAAGTTGCTACTGAATCTGAGACAACTAGCAGCTATAGAATAAGTAGAAAACAGTGATATGTGATTTGTGCTGCAATAAGGTCACTTATTTTGACATTCACTTCATTCAGTTATTTCATATTTATATAACTTGATAACATACTGTTAGGGGCTTACGGGTTATTGAAGTTCGTATAATTTAATTTATGGTGAGAAACATCAAAAATATTTTAAGTTCAAAAGGAAAACACTTTAGGCTGATTGTGGAATTAGAATTAGTAGGGTTTTAAATAAAGAGTGATTGTAGTTCAATTTTTTTTTGAGGGTGGGGGAGGTAAAAGGATAAACCCATATGAGATTTGGGGGAAGCTTTTTTTTTTAAAATTAATATTTCACTATTGTCATGTGAGTTTCAGTCCTAAGATATCAATAAAGTATTTCTACAATTCTGCTCACCAGAAGAATCTGAGATTTAGGAATATATGCACAAACACAGATTGCATTTCTTATAAAGATGTTTCTAGGCCGGGCGCGGTGGCTCAAGCCTGTAATCCCAGCACTTTGGGAGGCCGAGACGGGCGGATCACGAGGTCAGGAGATCGAGACCATCCTGGCTAACACGGTGAAACCCTGTCTCTACTAAAAATACAAAAAACTAGCCGGGCGTGGTGGCGGCGCCTGTAGTCCCAGCTACTCGGGAGGCTGAGGCAGGAGAATGGCGTGAACCCGGGAGGCGGAGCTTGCGGTGAGCAGAGATCTGGCCACTGCACTCCAGCCTGGGTGACAGAGCCAGACTCCGTCTCAAAAAAAAAAAAAAAAAAAAAAAAAAAAAAAAAAAAAAAAAAAAAAGATGTTTCTAAAAATGTTATCAATTCTTTAGAAATTTGTCCAATCTAATGGTGTGAAAGAGATGATAGGATGATTATATGAGAGAATCATTCAGTATGGGGGCAAAAAGGCCAACATATCCCAGGACTACCAGCAAAGGCTAGCTCTATTTTTCTTGCTTCCAAGTTGCAGCAAGAAAAGTCTCTTTAAAATTGCTATGAAAATGTGACAAACAATGCACATAAAAATAAAATTAAGAATTTATCTTATAAATATCGATTAAAAAGACAAAACTAAAATATTAGCAAGTAGAATTTAGTAACTCATCAAAAAACAAATATACCCTGGCTAAATGGATGTAATGCCTTGAAGTTCTCAGCACCCCCTTCTTGTTTGGTGAGTTGATCCCATGCACAGACTACAACCTTTGTTGCTGTAAAGCTGTTGAGCATTAGATTTTACACACCTTAATAACTAAGTGATAGTTATACCTCCTGATTTATACATTCTACATCACATATCTGGCTAGAAAGCAAACAGGAGAAAGAATAGTGCGATGTACAAAATTTGGGCTTCGTTGTCATAGAGATAAGCATTTGAATCATGCTGTGCTGCTTATGTTCTTGAAAAAGTTATATAACATCTTGGAGCTTCATTTTGTCTACCTGTAAAACATATATTCTGATATTTATCACACTGATTTTTAGTTAAATAAATGGAAGGACTAGCACTTTATAGTCACCTAATAAATAGTCTCCCCATTCCCCAGTTTGGTAATCAATAATCAAATCTCAGGAACTTTACTGTTAGTCCCCTAATGACTCTTCTGTCTTCCCAAAATTATTTAGGATGGGAAAAATATAAAAAGGAGTATATGAAATAATCACCACCACCCCCCCGCCAAAAGAAAAAAGCCAAGAAGGCTTTATAGAGGAATTCTATCACATCTTTCAAGTTCAGACAATATTATCTCTTCAATGATAGCCAGATTGGAGCACGCTCTTAAACATTTTTAAAAAGGGTTATTTTGAAAGTCTCTCTAAAATTGTTATGAAAATGTGACAAAGACTCAATATAAAAAGAGAATTATGGATTTACTTAAAACTACTGATTTAAAAATCACAAAATATTAGCAAACAGAATTTAGTTACCCATTAAAAATTGATATATCCTGGCTAAATGTATTTAATAACAGGAATGCAATATTGGGTCAATATTAGGATATGTATTGATATAATATAGTACATGAATCAATGTATTAAAACATATTATCACGTGCTTACATGCTGAAAATACATTTTCAAAAATTTCACACACATTCTTGATTTTAAAAGTCTCAGAACTATAAGGATTGACTGATATTCCCTCAGTATTATAAACTATGTTTATCTCAAAAGAAGCACCAGTTTTGGCTGAGTGCTGTGGCTCATGCCTGTAATCCCTGCACTTCGGGAGGCCGACGTGGGTGGATCACAAGGTCAGGAGATCAAGACCAGCCTGGCCAAGATGGTGAAACCCCATCTCTACTAAAAATACAAAAAAAAAAAAAAAAAAAAAAAAAAAAAAAAAAAAATTAGCCAGATGTGGTGGCGAGTGCTACTCAGGAGTCTGAGGCAGAGAATTGCTTGAATCCAGGAGGTGGAGGTTGCAGTGAGCCGAGATTGCGCCACTGCACTCCAGCCTGGGCAACAGAGCTAGACTCTGTTTCAAAAAAACAAACAACAACAACAACAAAACACAAAACACCAGTTTCATGCTCAATAAGGAAATACTAAAGTCAGGAATAAGATAAAAATTCCAGCCATCATCCATACTAGGTAACATTTTATTATGGTATTAGTCATTAAAAGTAGATAAATGTTACAGGTATAAGAATTGAAAGAAGGCAAAATGATCACTATTTTCAGATGAGACTATTGTATACCTGGAAAATCGAAGAGATTCCACTGAAAAAAAATGCTATAAATGATAGGAATTCAATAAGGTTGTGAGCATGCTTTTTCTAAAATATTTCAGCCTCTCCTGAATTTTGAAAAGGTTTTTGGTTAGATTTCCTTTGGTGCTTTCCAGAGATGTCAAATGCAAGCTACAGCTATAAAGATGTATGTAAAAACAGATTGAGGTATAGCACTGAGCTCCCACCTCTTTTCTATGATCATCATCTCCATTCTAAGAGTGTGAATATTTAAACACTAAGAGAGAATGAACATGTCACCATTATTAACAGTCAGGTACTTTGTATGGCTTTACCACACTTGGTTTCAAATGGGAAGTAGACTAATCTGAGTACTATCAAAGGGAAATAAGCACCTAGCTATGAAGGATGCAGGAACCACTAGCTGAAGAAAATGAATCTACTCAATTTGATTTCTTAGTTTCATCTCAAATTCCCTCATATTCTACATAAGAGTAGAGAAATCAAATAAAATGGTTGTGACAGTTCCTTCAAAAGACTTCCCTTACAAAGACTTCTAAAACAAAATCATTTTTTTCTGTTATTTGCAGAATGCTTCATAGATTCCATAATTCTTGCTGAATTTGCAAAAGCATACACCAAGATATATAGGCAAATATCTGGGGTAAAATTATATAAGTATTATCATAGATGTATGTATCACTGCTAATACAGGAAAATGCAATGTTAGTTGTGATAAAATTAGGTACCATGAACAAGAGGTTCCTTATTTTCTCTGTATCAGTCCAAGGTAAATCAGAAAAGCAGACTGGAATAAAAGAGCTCTTGCAGAAATTAAAATTAAGGAATTTTACTAAATTATTAGGTTGTTTCTCATTCAGAAAGGCATTTAAGAATATATATTAAAGTTACTCAAAAGAACTTAGAGAAGCAATTGAAATAACACATTCTTTAAGTTAAATATTTTTTGAAGTCTGTTTCAAAAGTAGAGTCAGCATCTACTTGAAATATATTATCATTATGCAGGCAAGAATCAATGTGCCTTTCTTCACTCTGAATTTTTAACATTTAAATTTCTAGTTATGAATATGACCTCTTCTAATTTTTAAAAACATGTCACACTCAGAGACAAATCCAAGTTCTGGGAGGCCTCAAGCATATACAATTTTGAGTTCGTCTTTGAGAAAAAGAGTGCAAAATTACAAACGTACAAATGGGTTTGAAATTGAATATTAATGTAAAATAATAAAAGACATTCCAATGAATTTCTGTGGACTAACTCAAGTTCCTTTTTTCTCAGACCTCTTTAAGTAATTTACAAGTATTCCTTAGACAGAAATGCTTTCTGGTTGCTGCCTGATTTATCCTACCTGAACACTATATAAATCTTAGCAAATCCCAGCACTCACAGAGGCAGAAGCAATTAAGGATACTGAAGCTTAAACTTCATCAGGCTCATGGTAAATTTACCTCTGGTTCCATTCTAAGCCACTCCAGGTCATATCAAACTAACAAAGCAATAGCAAATTCAGTCCTTATTGCATTTCCATGTGTTCCAAGTATTATGCATTGAAACCAAGTTTAAAATAAATTGATAGCTCCCCTTTTAGTTACATAGTCCTCTTACAAAAGTGGTTTTCCACATTACACATCAGAATGATCCCGGGCACTGTTTAAAATACCAGTGCCTACATCTCACTCTAAGAGATCCTGATTTAATTTGTCCTTACTAAGCATCCATGGTCTTTTAAAAGCTCTTAATTCTAATGTGTAGCAAGTCAAGAATCATTGGCTTAAAGAGTTATAAGATTATAAAATATTTATCATACTTGGCCAATAAAATCTGCATTCTGGCTGGTAGTTAAAAATGTACAATACATTTATCTCTTTATTTCAGATTCCTGAAAGCATGAAACCATATACAGATACTAAATGTCCACTTAACAATGCCTCAAAGACAGGATAGAGGAGAATCACAAAAATAATTTAGAAAATGCTAACTTTTCTTTTTCCTAGAAAAAGAGGGATTGGACAAATTAGAAAGGATGTGATACGTATTGATACATTTTTTGTAGACTATAATAATAAACCAAAGAAGAAAATATTAAAAATAAATGAAAAATAAAAGCATCAAGCAAGGTAATGGAATATGAGATGTTAAATATTCCTGGATGACTAAAAATTGCTAGCTGTAGCACATCTGTAGGTGGGGAATTTTTTTTTAAGACATCAAATTAAAGATTCTGACAGTGTGATTTGTTATGACATGATAAGTTCTGTCATTTTGATTTTCCTATCTTCCTTCCCTCTCTGTTTTATTTAATAGAAAACATGAATTTTCCTGGACACTATTGTAACAATTATCATTCAGTCATTCAGTCTTCCAAGGGGAAGACAGAATGGCAAAATAAATAAATAAACTGCTGATATTTTAGAAAAGTAAATATTTTTCTTAAGAAAAATTTATCTGCTCTACTTTAAATAAAAATAGAAAGTGTCAGTTTGAAATTAAAAAAAAAATGTATTATATTTTGATATTCAATGTGAGCTAAATTCCCTTTAGCTCCAGAGTTGGCAATGGTTGAAAGCAAAAATTGTGTCTGTACAGATGAAAATAAGTTGAGAGTTGGAAAAAATGACCTAATTTAGTTGTCTTCAAAATTTCTTTTTGCTCTGGAATTTTTTCTTTCAACAAAATCTTACTCAATATCTGAATATGGAAACAGGAATAGCAGAGCTGGCCTGGGAGAGCAGGAACTTGGGAAAGTTCATATACAACTCTTGATGGGTTGGGATGAAAGTGCCTCATGACTTTTACCTTTTCAGTAACATTTGTAGCACATTTTCAGAGGAATGTGTGTAGCACACGAGAGGAATGTGAAAAATAGTTTAGAAACACTAATCCAGGGAATTCAGATTTCAGATTCTGCTGCTAACAATATAGATTTCTTTGTTTTTTAAGAGATGATCGTTTCCACTAGTATCAATAGATATAAGCAAATAATGATTTGTTTTCCATCTTGCTAATGTGCAGACTCTATGGCTCTAAATCCATTGAAATGTAGAATATAATTGAATTCATGCTACATTTACTGAAAAGAATTCTACTAGAAGCTGCTGGTATCCAGAACTAAGTAAAATGAGAGAGCAGGTTAAAAAAGGAGAAATATCTGTTATCCCAGCACTTTGGGAGGCCGAGGTGGGCGGATCACAGAGTCAGGAGATGGAGACCATCCTGGCTAACATGGTGAAACCCCGCCTCTACTAAAAAAAAAAAAAAAAAAAAAAAAAAAAATTAGCTGGGCCTGGTGGCGGGCGCCTGTAGTCCCAGCTACTTGGGAGGCTGAGGCAAGAGAATGGCGTCAACCCGGGAGGCGGAGCTTGCAGTTGAGCTGAGATCCGGCCACTGCACTCTAGACTGGGAAAGAGAGCGAGACTCCGTCTCAAAAAAAAAAAAAAAAAAAAAAAGGGAAATATCTTTTCATCAATGTTATTTATTATTGTTTGGGCATCTATGGTGTGCCAACATGATTCCAGGCACTTAGGAAACATAGATGACCTCAACAGTCAAATTTGCCAGCCTTCTAGGGATCTTACATTGTAAAGTCATTGGTTCTTACTCTGAGTGAAATAATGATCTAAATGAAATGTTTGAGTAGAGGAGTGATATGCTTTGGCTTCCGTATTACAAGGATTATTCTTGCTGCTGTCCTGAAATTAAACTGGTTATTAGAAAGAAGGTTAAGCATCGAAGCAAGAGGACCACATTTAGAAGGCTATTTGTAATAATATGTGAGAAAATGACAATGATTTGAACTAGAGAAGTGATGATACTTGGAAGTATTTTGGATTTTGAAGGTAGAAATAACAGAATTTGCTGGTCAACTGAATGTTTGGATGGTATAAGAGAAAGGAGATTTCTTAGAGATTTTGGATCAGGGAAAATGGAATAATGGACTTGGCATTAACTAAGATCAATTGAGCATCTTCAGGGAGGGATATCAGAAATTCAGTTTCAGATATGTTAGGTTGTGATACCAACTAATCATTCAAGTAGAAATGTTGAGTTGGAGTAATACATCAGCAGTTTAAGACATAGGTCTGGAATGGAGATAAATATTTAGGAGTCAACTGGACAATATTTAAAGCCCTGAATTTCATAAGATCACAAAAACAGTAAATATAAATAAAGAGAAGAGGATAAAAGAGAAAAACCTGGAGTCAATATTAAGAATTTTTAAAAGTTTAATGGAAGAATTGGCATTTTAGATGGGTCTTGAATGTTGGTTAAAGTTTTTACAGGCAGGCACATCAAGACAAAAGCCTGTTTTTGATGGTTTGCTTTCAAATAACTAATTATATAACTGATTGAGTGAGGGACTGCCTTTCTCATGTTTTCACTGTTTAAGCATTGGCTTTAGAAATTGTCAAAGGATGGCATTGACCCACATCATGGTATTTTCAGGCAAGTAGTATAGGTCATCTATAGATTTAGCACTCTCTCTGTCTCTCCCTCTGCCTCTCTGTCTCTGTGTGTGTGTGTGTGTGTATATGTGTGTGTGTGTATGCACGCTCAATTCAGGTTTTAATTAGATTTTAGTCAAGAAGGAGTAATCTCTAAGCCAAAATTAATTGTTTTACAATATACTAAGACACATTTCCAACTCCAAATTATTTAACGCCAATTCAGATACCTACTAGGATTTTAAGTTGCATTATCATAGTGCTCTAAAGTTGCAATACACATATAATTCTCTTTTCGTGAACTACTTGTTCCAACAAAACTGAATGCTTACTTCTCCAAACACACCCATTGCTGGCCCCTGAATGTTTCTGTTCATGTTACTATTATCATGGATGATGCTTTCATTTCTAGTTTCTCCATTTCCAAATTCTATTAACTTTTTATGCCATTGCTAATATTCTACTTACTTCTAGAATACTTCACTGGTCTCTCACAAAGAAAATAAATCTCTCTCTCTTTCTCTCTTTTCTTTTGAATGGCTAGTCTTTATCTATACTTCCTTCATGGTATACATGAATGTCAATTTCATACAGGAACTTTTTATGATGATGTCTAACCTACCAGAATTCCAGTATTTTGAGGAGAGAATATAAGAGTTAAGAGAAATAGCATAAACTCAGGCATATAGGAGATACATCAAAAATATATTAAAGTAAAAATGACATTTTTCAGAATGTATTTGTGAATTAATATTTGGCCTTTCCTCATTAGCTGGGTCTTTGTGTCATTTACATTTACTTATGTAAATGTGTAAAACTGTTTTTCACAGCAATTACAACCAGAATATAGATGCAATGGAGGATGAGGATTAGTTCATCAGGCTAATGATTTGACAGAGGAAAGATTGTTACAGTGGTTATTTTAATTGAAATGTGAAGTAAAGGACAATCATGGGCAGTGGAGTCAATCCTGTTTCACTGAAAACTTACTGCAACGTGTCAGGTACTTTATAGCTGGTCCTCTTTAACCCTCAAACATATGTATAAGCTATGTGCTCAGTACTTTCATTTTCCAGATGAAAGAGATGAAATTCAAAGAGGTAAAATGACCTTCCAAAAGTCATACAATTAATGTCGTGCAGGGACTTACGTCCTTTGATGCTCAAATCTATGCCTTTTCCTTTTGCATCACAATGCCTCCCTTCATCTTTGGCTTTTATTTCCAGATTATAAATTCAATAAAAGTATTTTGAAGGTTTCTTATATTTAAATGCAATTTTATGGAAAATTCAAAGTTAAGTAAGCACCTCTGCAGTACAAGATCTAGAGCAACTGAAAGTGATCTGAGAGCCTATTGAGAAGGACATTGAAGGCATCAGGTCAGAAAGTAAAAGAGCAAGATGCCATGGTACCTGGAAAGCATGAGGAATTCTTTAAGCCCTGCTTCTGTGCTCAAAAAAGTCACTATAGCATGAAAAAAAACTACTTGTAGTTAGAAGTAATAAAATGGTCCTTAAGCAGTTGACTTGTTTTTCACACTCCTTTCTAGGAAATATCTCTAGAAGTACCAGAGTTGTTTTGATTTTAAATGTGTTTATTTTAATAAAGCTACCTTTAAAATAATCTTGCAGAACAGTCAGCTCTGAAAGACAGAACCTGCTCTGTCGAGCCCTGAGATTCAAAACAAAGCCTAGCAGTAAATTGATAATTCAGAGAAGGGATAAAAATAGAACGTTAGATCCCTCCTGGGCATTAGTACCACATTTTTTCCCCTAAAGAAGAAAGAAACTTCTGTTACCTCATAGTCTCTCCATCAGCAGCTGAGATCAAAGGAAAAAAAAAATTTAAGTTAGCATGGGAGATGTAGTGAGAAATTTAGCTGTTGTTTGCTTTCAATTGGTTGAGGGCTCAGGTCAATATGAGATATTGAGAGTAGGAGAAGTTTCCTTTTTCTGAAAACTCAAACTAGAGAAGTCAGTGATTATTTTACTAAATGCATTAAAGGCATACTGTGTGCTGAGCCCTGTAGTAGATAACTGGGACACAGAGATAAAAGCAACAGCCCCCATCCTCAACGGGGTCAGTCTGTTTTAAGTGAGAGGTAAAGGTAGAGGTGGGGGTAGGGAGAAAGTCAACTAGAGTTGAATTAAACTGTCCAGGTTATATAATACAAGGCTAACACATTGTATGAAAAGAAACACTTAACACAATCTTGAAGGACAAGGAGGCCACTAAATGCTTAAGATATGTTTATGAAAGAAACTATTTAGCTGTCAGGATTTCACACTTGAAAGAACTGATGCTGGATCTGCCATCTTGAAGCATCTTAGAACATCTTAGAGACCAGGAGATCTCATCCTAAATTGGAATAGAATCACAGATGCTGTATTAGTCCATTCTTATGCTGCTAATAAAGACATACCCTGGACTGAGTAATTTATAAAGGAAAGAGGTTTAACTGACTCACAGTTCAGCATGGCTGGGGAGGCCTCAGGAAACTTACAGTCATGGTAGAAGGAGAAGCTAAGATATCTTTCTTCATGTGGCAGCAGGAAGAAGTGCAGAGCAAAGAGGGAAAACCAAGGTCAAGTAAAGTCTTCTGTGAGGAAGAGCTGTTTAAGATAAAAGATGAAAAGATATCAGCTGGAGCAAGCAGAAGAGGGAATGTTTCAAAGAAAATATAAATGTGTGCATGTGTTTAGACTAGAGATATCGACGTATGATTGAGGAGGACACAAATGTGGTTGTAGGCTGAAGTCTCTTCACAAGGGTAAAGGATATAATTTACTCACCATGATTTTGGTCATTGTTTTTTGTTCCTTGACTTCTCCTTGAAATTTTTTTTTGCATCTCAACTAAGACCAGAAGTTGCTTGTCTTTCATTCGCTTCTTTTCTTTGGCAAACTCAGATCCAGGATTCAAGTCCTGTGAATGGATTCTAAAAGACTCTGATATTAAATATAACCATAGTTTGAAAGGGGAACATGAGACTTTTTAGCTTCTGCATTTAGTTTGCCATCTCAGGGTATGTTTATAAAAGGCTTGGGGAGGACATAGATAAGAAGTCCGGAGAAGGCTCAAGACAACATTTCTCAAATTACAACTTGAGGAAAAATACAAGAGATATTCAAATATTCTATAATCTAAGGTATCATGTTCAAATAAGTTTGTTGAATGACAAATTGTAAAAATAACAAGGTTTTTTTTGTGTGTTGTGCAGTAAGAATTCTCAGAGACTTTGACCACTTAAATGAATTGTGAATCTCCAAGATAAAATTATAGTAAACAATATTTCCCATTTTTTGTGCTTTTTGTTTGTTTTCTAAAGAACATTTTTCTGGGTGGAGCAGATATTTGTTGCTTACTCACTTGCTCATTTTTATGTTTAAAGATGATAATTTGGGCTAAATATGTGGATTAAAGATCTTCCTCACATCATAAAAGCCAAAAATACCTGACATTTTTTTCCCTCAAATAAAAAGCAGTTGGATTTTGAAGTGACCTAAGCTTGGCCAATATGATTCTCCTACAAAAAACTCTGAATCTGAAACCAATGATAAAAGCAAGCAAGCAGGACAATATAGAATTTTCCCCTGCAGTGCTGACAACATCTGGTGACCACTGAGTGGTAGTAGTGGTAGTTAGCATCCAGTGGTAGGCAGCAGCTTCCCACTCACAAGGCTATTAATAGACAGTGACCTTACAGTGCTTCTAGCCACTATTGGATCCTGCCATGAGCCAAGGCAGACCCTCAGCCTACTGTCAACTTAGGTGCTAATGACTGTCCCTCAATACCTTCCTCTTTTCCTTTATAGAGTCAATTTCTGTTGATTACAATCAAAAATATGTTCAGAGAGCATGTCAAACAGCAGTACTGCAAGGAACATATTTGGGGAGAAAATAGTTTAGGAATACATGTATATATTTCAAATAATACCAATGGCCAGGTCCTTTCTGCTATCTCCCACAAAGGCCCAGATTCTTTCCATAACCAGTTTCTTTGTCTGTTTCCTAGTGTTTTAAGGAAGGAGGATCTACATCACACATTCCTGAAGGCAACTCTGACAACTTTCTATAGCATGTCTGTTTCAGGCCAACAAACTTCAATCATAGAGCAATTCTGACCTTTCCCCCTATGCTTCACCTGTTCTTATATTGACTTTATTGAGAAATAATCAATTTCTCTGTGACATAGAATGTTATTATTACTTCTGCTACATAAAAAATACAGTAGGGCATTGGCTATAGAGTTGGTGAGACTCAGGATGGAATCCTACTTTGACACATACTCATTGTGGGAAAAACAAGAGTAAATGTCAGACCAATGTTCTTCAAAATATGTTTCTTTTCATTGCTTCCATGAGTCAGTTCATGGTAAATTATCTTCAGCTCCATTATGGGGAATATTGCATCTTAGTTCTCCAAGTGTTTGGGTATGGGGTTTAGCATTTCTGTTACTTAATATAAATATTGCTTTAGGTTAAATTATTTAACTTCCATAAGATTCAGGGACTCGTGTGTAACATGAAATGCTGCAGTGAGGATTCTGTTGCAAATGGCCAAAGACCTGGCCTGCACTGGCTTAAGTGAACTTTCTAAAAAAATGTTACATAACTGAACAGATCAAAGATAGACATTGAATTCAGATGAGGCTTGATCCAGGATTCAAACAACATTGCCTGGATCCAATTTCTCTCTTTACTTTGTAGCTTCACTTTACCCTTTTCTCACTCATTTTAAGCAGTTTATTATCTTAGTTAATACAACCCAAACCAGAAATTCTTAAGTGTATATCTCAGTTCAGGAACTGTGGAAAATAAGAGTGCTTCCTCCTGAGAAGTTTCAGGGAAAATACTTTCATCATCCATATTGTTTATGATCTGCTGATTGGCTCGACTTGTCTCATGTTTCACTTCTACCATTCACCCACAGAAAGTTAAAGAACAAAGTGGAAAAGAGATAGCTTTCTAGAAGGAAACTGAGGTTTTTAAAACAGGGTCAGAATGAATGAATGTTAGCATGTAAAAATAGCAGAGAGCCACAATATCCTGGAATTCTCTATGACTTATGTAAGACACTATGTCAAAATGATCAGCACATGGGGAAGCTCAACCACCTCAATACAATATTTGATATGGTTTGGATTCATGCCGCTGCCCAAGTCTAATGTCCAATTGTAATCCGTAATAGTGGAGGAGGGGCCTCTTGTAAGGTGATTGGATCATGGGGGCGGACTTCCCCCTTGCTGTTCTCATGATAGTGAGTGAGTTCTCATGAGATCTGGTTGTTTAAAAGTGTGTAGCAATTTCTCCTCTTCTCTGGCCATGTAAGACATGCCTACTTCCCCTTTGTGTTCTGCCATGATTGTAAATTTCTTTAGGCCTCCCCAGCCATGTTTCCTGTACAGTCTGTGGAATTCCAAGTCAATTAAATTTCTTTTCTTTATAAATTGTCCAGTCTCAGGTAGTTCTTTATAACAACGTGAGAATAGACTAATACAATATTATTACTCTTTGAGTGCATAATGTTATCATGTATTCTATATTACAATACTAACCACTTATACCAAAGACAAGCTGTGCTAAAATTATGCCCCAAAGCTAAAAGACTAGGCCTTTCATATACCATGTCATCTGTGAAAAGGTAAAAAGTCTTCTGTGGCCATGAAAAGTAATCCATCTGATTCTTCTTTTTAATGTTTAGTTTTGGAGAATCATACTCTTTGTCTTCTGTCATGTGGCTAGCATAGTAAGAAGGGTCTGGGGTCTCCTACTTGGAGGTATCCATCATCCCATCCACCTTAGAATTCTATCTTGGAAACTAGAGAGGGACCCAGAGGAAAGAGGTCTGAGTCAGTCTGCTTGACTTTCTATTTTGTAGTTCCTGTGGGTTCCATATTGTCTCTTCCAGTTGACTAGGAAACTATGCTAGGGTAGGTTGTCTAACATCAGTGACAAATATAGGGTGTTCATAGACCTGAAATATCTTCTGGGTCTTTGAGGTTTTCAACATTCAAGGATATGGCCATTTTTAAGAAATTTCAGATTCTAGTTATGTCCGTCCTGGGCATCTTCTCAACCACCTGAAAGGTTGGCCCCTCCTCCTTCATGAGCAGAGACACAGGGCCAGAAAGTGACTCTTTCTTTACATCCCCCATGCTTTCCTCTTAACTCCCCTAGATCCTCTGTGTTTCAGTTCTGAGCCAATTAAGTAAAGAGATCTTGGCAGTGTCCGTGTGATTCCAGCCTAGGAAATGAGGCAGGAAGAGGAGACAAGTCACATTGAATCATTTTGCCTGAGAAAATATAGCTGATCACACAGTCTGCTCGCTGAACTGAGATTTTGCTACCACAAAGATCTTTGTAAGTCTGTTAGTCAGCTTAAACTGCTACAACAGAACACCACAGACTAGGTGACTTTAACAACATAAATTAATTTTCTCTCAGGTCTGAAGGTTTCTGGGTCTTCATACAGCCTCTTTTTCTGCACACAAAAAGAGGAGGAAGAGAGAGAGAGAGAGAAAGAAAGAGTGAGAAAGAAGGAGTGAGTGAGCACTGTTATCTCTTCTGCTTATAAGGACATTAGTCCTATTGGAATAGAGCCCCATGCTTACAACCTCATTTAACTGTAGTTACCTCCTTAGGGATTTAACATATGAATTTTGGAAGGACACAATTCAGTTCATGACAGTAATTAACAAGCAAAGCCTTGAGGCCACTCCAAATCTGTTCTGGTTACATATCATTCTTCTGCTTATCTTTGTGGGATGAAATGTAACCACTGATCAAAATGTTATGGAATCAGAAAACTATGACCTGAAGAAAATTTTGATACCTCTTCAAAAATTTATGGCAATTTATGACATTTCCCAGGAAAGGAGTCTTATAAAATACCTATTGATATATTCTTTATGGAATAACTTTTCATCAGCTGATCTTATAGTCTTTCTTCACCAAGAGCCAAAAACTAGGAGCAATGCCACCACAGCTATAAGATGCTTTCAACTCTTCTGTGTGGGGTCAATGCCAACATGGCTATAAGATGCTTTAAACTCTGATTTCTGACTGGTACTTTTTAATACTGAGGTCGTTATTAAATCAGTGCCATCTTTCTCTCTTTTCCCTTCACTTCCCTTTCACCTTCCCTCCCTCCCTCTTTCTCTCTTTCTCTCTCAATACCTTCTCTATACTGCCATCGTATTTTTCTTTTACTCAATTAAAATGAATGCATTCCAAATTAATTATTATCTTTTTCATTTTAATTACTTTTACTTTTAGATGAACTACTTTGTTTACAGACATAATCTGCATGCTTGTGGTTAATTTAGGAATGAGTATTCAATAGGAAGCTAGCAGGGGCTCCTATGGGAGACCAGCCAGCCTTTTCATTGTGATAATAGGCTCCAGAAAACAGCAAACAACTATACCATTGGAAAGATCTTTATTCTTAAAACATAACTGAAATTTCAACACGTCCCAAGAACTATCTGACTTTATTTCTCAAGATTTTTATTATTATTCAAATAACAAAGAAAATTAACTTAGACTTTTTGAGATCCTACTATGTGCCGGGTGCTAAAAATACAATAGGACAATGGATAGTCCCTCGCAAAAAAGAATATCACAATCTACTGTGGGAGATGAGCATAAAGGTATTAGCTCTCAGGTATTAGATGGGGTAAAAACATGGTATGAGTACCAGAGATCTGAATATAGATATTGAAGGGATAGAAGGAAACTTTCAGAAAGATACAATACCTTTTTCTAAAAATACTCATGTAAGCAAAGAATAGAGCATACATTCAATAAATATTTGTTGAATTAATTAATTATAGCAGGTTCAGATATTTCAGTAGAATATAACAAAGATTTTAAAAATCATATGTAGTCCTAAAACACTAAGAGGTTAATGTTTTAGTATATCTCCTTAATTTTTTCCCAAATACCTCTGTGGGTATGTTTATATACTTTTAAAAATTATATAAGTGAGCCTATTACATATTTATATGTAATATATTTGTAAATACTGATTTTATTGAACATTTTATCAGAGCTTTTACTGTTTCATTAAGTAATCTTCAAAAACATTCTTTATATTTGTTAAATGTACCATTATATCCAATAGTTTCTTACACAACAGTGATTTCATAGTATTATTTATGGGTGGTGTACTAGCCTATTCTCACACTATTATAAAGACATACCTGAGACTAGGTAATTTATAAAGAAAAGAGGTTTACTTGGCTCATGGTTCTGCTGGCTGTACAGGCTTCTGTTTCTAGGGAGATCTCAGGAAACTTACAATCATGGCGGAAGGCAAAGGGGAAGTAGGCATGGTTTTCACATAGCCAGCAAGAGGAAGAGAGAGTGAAGGAGAAAGTGCTACACACTTTCAATCAGCCAAATTTCATGAGAACTCACTCGCTATCACGAGAACAGCAAGGGGGAAATCTGCTCCCATGATCAAATCACCTCCCACCAGGTCCCTCCCACACCTTTGGGTATTATAATTGAACATAAAATTTGGTTGGGGACACAGAGAAAACTGTATCAGCTACCATATGCCCATCTAGAGAGGTGAAGTGACTTCCCCAAGCTGATGCAGCAAGTGATGAAGGCAGGATTGCCTGATGCCTTTGTCTTTAAGGACATATGTGTCTATGTGTCCCTAAGGACATGCCAGTTACTTTCCACTATATCTTTTAAGTCTTTATTTTGAAAATAAGTTTCAAAAGTGTGCTGCAAGGCTTTCTGTCAACTTATGATGAATTTTGCCCTGCTTCCTGACTTTCAATATTTTGAAATATTTAAATATTTCAAGTATTTTGCTTGGAATTTGCTGCCATTTCCCTTTGAAAGAAAGCAAGCTTGGTGTATAAGAATACAGGATTCATTTGCCTTATTTTGAATCTTAGCTTTTCCACTTACTACTTGTGCCATCTTGGACAAGTTATTATACTTTTCTATGTCTCCAATTCCTCAGATTTAAAATAAGAACAATAGTTCCTAATTCCTATGGCTGTTATGAGAATCAAATGAATTTATTTATATTATTTTAGTTCTAATTCCTATGGCTGTTATGAGAATAAAATGAATTTATTTATGTGTTTTTTTTTTACTGCTGTGTAACAAATTACCAAAAATTTTTAAAAACTTAGAATTTTCAAACCACACCTAGTTATTTTCTCAACATTTCTGTGAGTCAGAGGCATAGCACAATTCATTTCTATGATTTGGGTATTATCCCAAGGCTGAGATCAAACCATAGTCCAGGCTGAGCACTTTGCCAGAGGCTCTGGGGAAAAGTCGGCTTCTGAGTTCATTCTTCCTGGCAGAATTTAGCTTCTTGTGGTTATAATACTGAGATTCCTGTTTCCTTTTTGGCTTTCTGCTGGGGGTCACTCTCAGATCCTAGAGGCTACCTGTATTCCTTGATGCACTGCCTGCTCCATCTTTAAACCAATGATGATATGTCAAATAATTTGTATGCCTCGAATCTTTGACTTCCTTCAGTTACTGGCCAGGTAAAAAATTCCTCTTTTAGAGGGTTCAGGTGATTTGGTCAGGTCCACCCAGAAAATCTCCTTACCTTACACTCAGTGCCATACTGTAAAATATAAACTACTCACAAGTATAAAATCCATCAAATTCATTTCACAATTCATGCCCTTATGCAGGATATGTATGATAGCAGGTGCAAAATCTTGGAGAATATATGAGAATTCTGCCTACTATATTGTGTTTGTGAAGCACTTAGAAAATTTGTCACTCACCTAAGTACTTAATAACTGTTGGATATTGCTATTTTATACCTTAAGAGCTAATATATGGCATTCTTCAATATATAGAATCATTAATATTTAGAATCAACAATATATGGTAAAATTAAAACCTGCACACACATTTTAATTTTCTTAGGAAAAAGTTTGAATGATGACTAAAACAATTAAGCTTCAGCAAAGCATAAGTAAGATATTGTCTGAAAAGCTACTTTATATAATAGAATCCAGAGCTATTTGGGTTCTCTCAACCATGTGCATCTTCTGCCTTCTTCTGGTCCTTTGGAGCATGGCAGGGGAATTATTTTCTTTAATAAGGGAGAAAATTAAAAAGAGGCCATTTTTTTCTGTGTGAATATCACAGTATCTTTGTTGATCTTAATTTTTGAGTATTCAGTTCAAAATTTTCAGCATTAATTGCCACATGCATTTTGGTTAATGTTTTCAAGTAAGTAGCAAGAAGATATCCATTATGCACATGTTATTGTCTTGAATGTCCTTCAGCCGCAGGCCCCCCTAATTACAGGACTGATTTGCAGCTGTTGCCATGGGGCCTATCTTAAGGCACATGAGTCGTTTAAGCAAACCAGACTAAAATGAGTCCATCAAAATAGTGGGACCATCAGTCTACCAGAGTGTCATGAGTCTCCAGAAAAGTTACAGAAAGTTAAATACTTTTTTGAGACTTTCAGAAACTTCCTGTGATGAATAAGTTCTCACTGTTTCTAGTTACAACTATTCATGAAGTGATGTTTTCTCAATGACTTTGTTGGAATTAGGTAGATTTGGACAGCTGTTTTCATAATGGTTTCAGTGTCATGAATTGAGTAGAATTCATGACAATTCTACTCAATATATTTATCTGTATTGTGGTCATTTGCATATGTTTCATTGCCCATTTTCTCATTTTCAAATTGAAATTCCTTAGGCCTGGCTCAACAACTACATTTCCCTCATAGCTCCAGCATAATCACTCTATGAGGAAGTACCTGGTTAATATTTCTTAAAACTGTTAATGTGATGCTTTAAAAGGGAAAAAAATAATAAAAGTGTTTGTTGTGGATTCTGCTGTAATTACAGAATGATAAAGTAAGGAGAGAAACTTAGAATCTCAACTTCTTATCACAAATAAGAAAACCAAGTATCAAAAATTAGAATGCTATGCCCCAGATCACATAGCAAATCATCCAGGATATTTCTCCCTATTAACTATTTAATTTCTCTGGATTATAGTGAATAGTTTTTTATTGTTGTTGTTGTTTTCATTTGCTTTGTTTGTGAGTACTTCACAAACAAAGTTTATACTCTGGGGCTGTAGCTTTACAGGTTCCCATTCATTGTATGGTCCTGCTTATATACTGGAGCATTTGCTCCAGATAATTTAAAAAAAAAAAAAAAAATTGAAGGCAGATAATGCCTGCTTGCTTATGAACTGGTTTGATAACTAGTGTATTAGTCCACTTTCATGCTGCTGATAAAGACATTCCCAAGACTGGGCAATTTATAAAAGAAAGAAGTTGAATTGGACTTATAGTTCCACTTGACTGGGGAAGCCTCACAATCATGGTGGAGAGCAAGCCCCATCTTACATGGATGGCAGCAGGCAAAGAGAGAATGAGGAAGACACAAAAGTAGAAACGCCTGATAAAACCATCAGATCACGTTATTCACTACCATGAGAACAATATGGTGGAAACCACCCCCATGATTCAATTATGTCCCACCGGGTCCCTCCCACGACACGTGGGAATTATGGGAGTACAATTCAAGATGAGAATTGGGTGGTGACACATAGCCGAACCATATCATTCCACCCCAGCCCCTGCCAAAAATCATGTCCTCACATTTCAAAACCAATTATGTCTTCCCAACAGTCCCCCAAAGTCTAAGCTCATTTCAGCATTAACTCAAAATCCACAGTCCAAAGTCTCATCTGAGACAAGGCAAGTTCCTTCTGCTTATAGGCCTGTAAAATCAAAAGCAAAGTAGGTATTTCCTAGATACAATGGGGGAACAGACATTGGGTAAATACAACCATTCCAAATTGGAGAAATTGACCAAAACAAAGGGGCTACAAGGCCCGTGCAAGTCCGAAATCCAGCAGGGACGTCAAATCTTAAAGCTCTAAAATAATCTCCTTTATGTCTCACATTCAGGTCATGCTGATGCAAGTGTTGGGTTCCCATGGTCTTGGGCAGCTCTACCTTTGTGGTTTTGCAGGGTAAGCCTCCCTCCTGTCTGCTTTCATGGACTGGCATTGAGTGTCTGCAGCTTTTCCAGGCACATAGTGCAGGCTGTAGGTAGATCTACCATTCTGGGGTCTGGAGGACAGCAGCCCTCTTCTCACAGCTCCACTGGTCAGTGCCTCAGTAGGGACTCTGTACGAGGGCTCCAACTCCACATTTCCCTTCTGCTCTGCCCCAACAGAGGTTCTGCATGAGAGCCCCACCCCTGCAGCAAACTTCTGAAATCTAGGTGGAGGTTACCAAATCTCAATTCTTGACTATGGGTCTATGCACCCCCACAGGCTCAATACCACGTGGAGCTGCCAAGGCTTGGGGCTTGCACCATCTGAAGCCATGGTCTGAGCTCTACATTGGTCCCTTTCAGCCACGACTGGAGTGACTGGGATGCAGGGCACCAAGTCCCTATGCTGCTCACAGCTCAGGGAACCTGGGCCTCGCCCTGCAAAACCACTTTTTCCTCCTAGGCCTGTGATGGGAGGGGCTGCTGTGAAGACCTATGACATGCCCTGGAGAAGTCTTCTCCATTGTCTTGGGGATTAACATTTGTCTCCTCCTTACCTGTGCAAATTTCTGCAGCCCATTTGAATTTCTCCTCAGAAAATGGGATTTTCTTTTTTATCACATTGTCAGGATGCATATTTTTCAAACTTTTATGCTCTGTTTCCTCTTTTAAACTGAATGCTTTTAACCACACCCAAGTCACCCCTGGAATGCTTTGCTGCTTAGAAATTTCTTCTGTCAGATACCCTAAATCATTCCTCTCAAGTTCAAAGTTCCACAAGTCTTGAGCAAAATGCTGCCAGTCTCTTTGCTAAAATGTAAGAGGAGTCACCTTTGCTCCAGTTCCCAACAAGTTCCTCTTCTCCACCTGAGACCACCTCAGACTGGACCTTATTGTCCATGTCACTATCAGCATTTTGGGCAAAGCCATTCAACAAGTCTCTAGGAAGTTCCAAACTTTCCAACATCTTCCTGTCTTCTTCTGAGCCCTCCAAACTTCTCTAACCTCTGACTATTACTCAGTTCCAAAGTCACCTCCACATTTTCAGGTATATTTTCACCAATGCCCCACTCTACTGGTACCAATTTACTGTATTAGTCCATTTTTCACGCTGCTGATAAAGACATACCCAAGACTGGACAATTTACAAAAGGAAGAGGTTTAATTGGACTCACAGTTTCAGTTGGCTGGGGAAGCCTCACAATCATGGTGGAGAGCAAGCCCCATTTTACATGGATGGCAGCAGGCAAAGAGAGAATAAAGAAGACACAAAAGTGGAAACCCCTGATAAAACCATCAGATCTCATGAGAATTATTCACTACCACCAGAACAGTTTGTTGGAAACCACCCCTAGGATTCAATTATCTCCCACCAGGTTCGTCCCACAACACGTGGGAATTATGGAAGTACTATTCAAGATGAGATTTGGGTGGTGACACATAGCCAAACCATATCAACTAGTATCACAACTGAAAAATTAACTTCCTATAGCAGGAACCTGGTAGATTTTAAAACTCAAAGAAAATAGGTGTGTGTTGGGGGAGGAGGATCCACTTGAGCAGAAATACCCAACACAATCCCTTTCATGGGACCTGAGTCTCCCCTAAGCAACTGCTATTTTGTAATGAGAATATTTTGATTTGTTTTGTGCAACAGGAAACCCCTTAAGCAAATACTACATTGTAACAAATCTTCCTTTCTTAAGTTCACAGATTGTCTCCAACAGTGATATGCATATTAAGTGAAAAGGCCAGTGTAAATTCCCTAAAGTATAAGCAGGTTGTAGTTAAATTTCAATTGTTTTAAATACAAAACCACTTACATTTTCCAATGGACCAGAACAGAGAACCCAGAAATAAACCTGCACACCTACAACCATCAGATCTTTGACAAAATCAACAAAAGTAAGCAATGGGGAAAGAACTCCCTATTCAATAAATGGTGCTAGGATAACTGGCTAGCCATATACAGAAGAATGAACCTGAACCCCTACCTCCAAACTATAAAAAAGTCCTAGAATAAAATCAAGGAAATACCCTTCTTGACATTGGCTGTGGCAAATAATTTACAGCTAAGTCCACTAAAGCAAATTGCAACAAAAGCAAAAACTGACAAGTGGGACTAAAATTAAAGAGCTTCTACATGGCAAAAGAAATTACCAACAGAGGAAACTGGTAGTCTACTGAATGGGAGAAAAGATTCACAAACAATGACCCTGGCAAAGGTCTAATACCCAGAATCTTAAAGAAACAAGCAAAAGACAAATAATCCAATCAAAAAATAGGCAAAGGACATGAGCAGACATTTCTCAAAGAAGGACATGCAAGAAGTGAATCAGCATATGAAAAAATGCTCAACACCAATATTAATCAAGAAATTTAAATCAAAACCACAATGAGATACTAGCTTATACCTATCAGAATTGTTATTATCAAAATGTCAAAAAATAACAGGTGCTGGCAAGGCTGAAAAAAAAGCTGATTTAGTTTGAATATTTGTCCCTGCCCAAATCTCATGTTGAATTGTAATCCCCAGTGCTGGAGGTGGGGCCTGGTGTGAGGTGTTTGAGTTGCGGGGGCAGATCCCTCATGGCTTGGTGCTATCTTCACGATGAGTTCTCAGGAGATCTGGTTATTTAAAAGTATGTGTGTGGCATCTCCTCCCCGCACTCTCATTTGCTCTTGCTTTTGCCATGTGACCTGCCTGTTCCCCCTATGCCTTCTACCATGATTGAAAGTTGGCTGAGGCTTCACCAGAAGCATGGCAGATGCCAGCACCATGCTTCCTATAAAGCCTGCAGAACCATGAGCTAATTTAAACCCCTTTTCTTTGTATTTACCCAGTCTCTAGTATATCTTCATAGCAATGCAAGAACAATATGATATAGAAAATTGGTGCTGAGGAGTGGGGCATTGTTGTAAAGATACCTGAAAATGTGGAAGTGGCTTTGGAACTGAGTACCAGGTAGAGGCTGTGAGAGTTTGGAGGGCTCAGAAAACAGGAAAATAGAAGAAAGTTTGGAATTTCTTAAAAACTGGTTAATTGGTTGTGACCAAAATGCTCATAGTGATATGGACAGCAAAGTCCAGACTGCCAAGGTCTCAGATGCAAATGAAGAACCTACTGGGAACTGGAGCAAAAGTCATGAGTATTAAGCCTTAGTAAACAGCTTGGCTGCATTCTGTCCATACCCTGTGGATGTGTGTGGA
This sequence comes from Chlorocebus sabaeus, assembly GCF_047675955.1. NCBI lineage: Eukaryota > Metazoa > Chordata > Mammalia > Primates > Cercopithecidae > Chlorocebus > Chlorocebus sabaeus. Next base: position 35,430,422 of record NC_132904.1, read on the forward strand.
TGTTTGAACTTCAAAGTGATGGTTTAGACTATCTGGCAGATTAAATTTCTAATCAGCAATGCATTGAAGATGTGAATTGGCTGCTTCTAACAACCTAAGCTCAGATATGGGAGCAAAGAAATGATTTAAAGTTTGAATTTATATTTATACAGCATGTACAGCATAATAGTTCAGAAAATTTGCAGACTGGCTCTGTGGTAGAGAAAGTAAAAGCTTTTTTAGAACAAGAAATTAGCAGGTTGTGAAGCATCGAGGCCTTGAAGGCATTTCAGAGACATTCATGGTAGCCCTTCCCATCATGGGCCTGGAGGCCTAGGAGGGAATAATGGTTTCACAGGCCTGGCCCAGGTCCCCACTGCCCTGTACAGCCTTGAGAAACTGCTTCCTGAATCCAGACCACTACACCTTCAACTGGGGTTCAAAAGGGCCCAGATACAACTTGAGCTGCCACTTTGGATGATGCAAGCCATAAACCTTGGTGGCTTCTACATGGTGTGAGGCCTGCAGGTACACAAAATGCAAGAGTGAATGAAGCTTGGCAGCGTCTGCCTAGATTTCAGAGGATGTAAGAGAAAGCCTGGCTTTCCAGGCAAAAACCTGCTGCAGGAATGAGCCCTCACAGAAAACCTGTACTAGGGCAGTGCAGAGAGGAAATGTGGGGTTGGAGGCCCCATACAGAGTCCCCAGTGGAGAACTGCCTAAGGGAGCTATGAGAAGGGGACCACTGTCCTCCAGAAGGAAGAATGGTAGATTCACTGGCAGCTTGCAGCTTGTGCCTGGAAAAGCCACAGACACTCAACAACCTGTGAGAGCAGCCACTGGGACTGAAACCTATAAAGCCACAAGAGTAGAGCTGCCCAAAGCCTTGGGAGGCCACCTCTTGCACCAGTGTGCCCTGGATATGGAACATAGAGTCAAAGGAGATTATTTTGGAGTTTTAAGATTTAAGGACTACTCTGCTGGGTTTTGAAATTGCATGGGACCTGTAGCCCGTTTCTTTTGACCATTTTTTTTAGGGGAGGGGAATGGGAATGTTTGCACAAAGCCGATACCACCATTGTGTTTCAGATGTAAATAACTTGATTTTAATTTCATAGGCTTGTAGGTGGAAGAGACTTGCCTTGCCTCAGATGTGACTTTGGACTTTTAATGCTGGAACGAGTTAAGACTTTGGGAGACTGTTGGGAAGGCATGATTGTATTTTGCAATGTGAGAAGAACATGATATTTGGGAGGGGCCAGGGGCAGAATGATATAGTTTGGATATTTGTCCCTGTTCAAATCTCATGTTTAATTGTAATCCCCAATGTTGGAGGTGAGGCCTTGTGGGAGATGTTTCTGTCATGGAGGCCGATATCTCATGGTGGATTAGTATGTTCTCATACTGCTAATGAAGACATACCAAAGATTGGGTAATTTGTAAAGAAAAGAGGTTTAATTGACTCACAGTTCCAAATGGCTAGAGAGGCCTCACAATCATGGCAGAAGGCAAAGGAGGAGCAAAGTCACATCTTGCCTGGTGACAGGCAAGAGAGAGCATGTGCAGGGAAACTCCCCTTTATAAAACCATCAGATCTCATGAGACTTATTCACTATCATGAGAACAACACGGGAAAGACCTGCTCCCATGATTCAGTTACCTCCCACCAGATCCCTCCCATGACATGTGGGAATTATGGGAACTACAATTCAAGATGAGATTTGGGTGGGGACACAGCCAAACTCTATCACATAGTGTGGAGCTATCTTCATGATAGTGAGTTCTTGCAAGATCTGATTGTTTAAAGGTGTTAGCAGCAGCCCCGACACCACCCACTCTCCTGTTTCCTCCTGCTTTCACCATGTGATGTGCCTCTTATCCCTTTGCCTTCTGCCATAATTGAAAGCTGCCTAAGACTTTACCAGTAGCCAAGCCAAAACCATACATTTTGTAAATCCTGCAGAATCATGAGCCAATTAAACATTTTTTCTTTATAAATTACCCAGCCTCAGGTATTTATTCATAGCAATGCTAGAAGGAAATAATTAGGAATGTTTATACACCGTTGCTGGAAATGTAAACTAGTTAAGCCATTACAGAAAGCAGTTTTGAGATTTCTCAAAGAACTCAGAACTACCATTCAACCTAGCAGTTCCACTACTAGGTATATACACAGAGGAAAAGAATTCATTCTATCAAAAAGACATATGTACTTGTATGTTCATTGCAGTACTATTCACAATAGCAAAGACATGGAATCAATCTAGGTGCCCCTCAACAGTGGACTGGATAAAGGAAATATGGTACATGTACCATGGAATACTATGCAACCATAAAAAGAAATGAAGTGCTTTTCAGCAACATGGATGGAGCTGGAGACCATTATCCTAAGTAAACTAATGCAAGAACAGAAAATCAAACACCACATGTACTCACTTTGAGAGTTCAATATTGAATACACATAGACATAAACATGGGAACAATAGACATTGGAGACTACTAGACAGGGAAGAGATGGTGCAGGGCAAAGGTTGAAAAGCCACCTGTTGGGCACTATGCTCATTACCTCCGTGACAAGATCATTTGTACCCCAAACCTTAGCATTACACAATATACCTATGTAACAAATCTGTATATGTACCCTTTAATTTATAATAAAATATGAAATTATTAAAAAATATATACATACATATATAATAAAATTTGTGTGGCGGGTGGCATTTTCATTCCTCATAATATTTTATCCCCTGATGTTACATCTGTGAATATATTCTGTTGCATGTTAACAGGAACTTTAAGGTTGCTAATTGGCTGATCTTAAAATACAGAGGTTATTCACCATTATCTGGTTGGACCTGATGTAATCAAATAGACCCTTAAAAGTGGAAGAGGGAGGCAGAAGAGAAATAGTGATGAAATGGAGAAAAGGCAAAAGAGTCAAAGTATGAGAGGGACTCGCCCCACCATTGCTGGCTTTGAAGTAAAAGAGGGCAAAAATCAAGGAAAGCAGGCAGCTTCTAGAAGCCATCAATGATCCTTAGATGACAGCTAGCATGGAAACAGATACCCTGTTTCTACAACTGCATAGAACTGAATTATGCCGTGTGTGTGTGTGTGTGTGTGTGTGTGTGTGTGTGTGTGTATGTGTATGTGTATGGAGAAAGAGCAAGAGAGATTGATTGAGAGTCTGTCTCTGTTGCCCTGATTGGAGTATAGTGGCATGATCATGACTCATTGTAACCTCTGCCTTCTGGGCTCAAGCAATCCTCCTGCCTCAGCCTCCCAAGTAAAGTAGCGAGGACAACAGGCATGTGGCACCACACCCAGCTAATTTTTAAATTTTTTGTAGAGATGAGGTCTCACTATATGCTCAGGCTGGTCTCAAACTCCTAGACTCAAACAAGAGTCCTCTTGCCTTGGCCTATCAAAATGCTGAGATTACAGGCATGAGCCACTGTGCCTAGTCCAAATGATATAAATTATCCTGGAAATAGATTGTTCTCCAGAGCCTCCAAAAAGGAACACACCCTTGTAGACATTTTTATTTTGGTCCTTTGAAACTTAGATAAACAAACTGAGCCTTCCAGACTCTGACCTAGAAAACTGTGGTCTTGATAAATGACTGTTGCTTTAAGCTGTTAAATTTGTGGTAAATTGTTACACAACAATATTAAGCTAATACAAATAGCTCTTAATGGTTTTTTAAGAGGATTGGTGGATTACTTTTGTCTAGGCACCCCAGTCCCTAAATGCTTTGTCTTTCTTGACAAGAATCTGTACTACACATAGCTGGTCATAATAAAGAAAGCATGGTGATTTAATCTCTGGTAGGTAGATTGAAACAACAGAAGACAAACTGGGGCCCTGACAGTTTTTTTCCACCTCTAAGAACTGCTAGTCAAAGTATAATTTCTCAAGCAGATGAGGATGAGCCCAGTTTCTTAGGTAAAGAACAGATTGTCCATTTCATTTCCTCACACCCCTTCTTTGTTATCAGCTATTTCCTCACACCCCTTCTTTGTTATCAGCATATGCCAACCACTTTGTATATTCATTCTAACACCTTATTCTCAATCTTGGCTGGGAATCTTCTCTTTCCTCTCCTAGCGGGTCTAAAGAAGATGAGAGGAAGCATTTGGGTTTGCTTCTATTACACTCCATCTTGTGAGAATGTGTCACTGGGAAATAGCCCACTTAGGCAGAGATTGATTATAATCTGAATCCAGAAAATAGAAAGTAAGTCTTAGATGGATAGAATCAATAGGATGTCTATGGATATTAATTAGGATTAAATAGAGGATATACATGGTACACATATTTGTTCCATCATTTGAGCAGCCATATGAAATACATATTAATATTTTTTGTTTTTAATATATTTAATTTTTATAACTAATATACTTAATTTTATTTTAGTTTTAAATTTACAAAAAATTGGGCAGTGGTACAGAGTTCTATATATATCACGCCTCCCTCCCCACCAACACAGTTTCCCCTATTATTACATTCCCCTATTATTGCTTACATTAGTGTGGAGTATTTGTTACAAATAATAAATCAATATTGATACATTATCAACTAAAGCGCATAATTTAAGGTCTATTATTGTGTTCTACAGTTCTATATATTTTGATAAATGCATAATATCTATCCACCACTATAGTATCATACAGAACTATAATCTTTTAGAAAATACAGTATCATATAAAATCATATCATATAGGATCACACCCTTTGGATCCCCTATGCTTCACTTATTCATCCCTCCTCTTTCTCTCACCGAAACCTGTAGAATCACCAATCTTTTAACTTTCTTTATAATTTTGCCTTTCCCAAAATGCCATGTAACCTTTTCAGGTTGGCTTCTTCCTTAAATGGCAATATGCATTCAAGGGTTCTTCCTGTCTTTTCATGGCTTAGTATTTTGTTTCCTTTTATCATTGGGTAATATTCCATTGTATGGCCATATCACAGTTTGTTTATCCATTTACCTATTGAAAGACATCTTGGTTCCTTCCAGTTTGGGGTTACTATGAATAAAGCTGGTATAAATATTCATGAGAAGACTTTTGTGTGGATGATATCTCCACTTTTCAAAGATGGGGTTATATTGTCTGGAGGAGATGTTTCTTTTTTGTCGAAGGGAATTTGGAATTTTAGAGGTATGGTACTACTGACTTCTTTTCACTCCATCCATCCCTCAGCCCCCCTAGAAACAGAGGAGCTTATCTGACCTGTCCATATATGGATATGATTAACATATCCTCCCTCTTCTTCCTCTTTAGCATGGCTGTTCTTTCTGTATGAGCAAGCCCACCAGCATTAGCAGATTTTTGGTCATGTCCTAAAACCTGATCTCTGTTAGCGATAAAGGTCATCTTATGCTATCAACATTTAAATTTAATTATTTCTTCAACTTCTTCAAAACCTGTGCAGGGAAGAGGAATGCTATTTACCATGGGAATCTTCAGAGACTCCCACATAAATAAATCTCAGTTAAGTAATTTATACAAAGTCAAGCAGTTGGCAAGTAGCAGAGCCAAAAATTAAATCTGAATTGATTGGAATCTTAAATCTCTTCTTGCTACTACATATTTTTCCAAAGCACTTTCACACTAGTTCCCCTGGGTATTTATCATTACTCCTGGGGGAAATGAATTTTGATGTTCAAATAAACCTTGTAACATTTAATTAAAGCTATTTTTTTTTTCCAGCATGTTAACTCTCTAAGAAAATGGATATAGTGTGCAGTGTTGCCTAAATTTACATGGACATGGAACTCCTTTCAAGAGTATTTCATGGGACAAATATTTTAGTTTCTGAATTTTTAGATCATTATTTCTTAGCCCCATCCATTTTAGAATGGTTGGTCACATTACCATTTCAGTGATACTTTAACCACCTCATCTACAAAACCTTCTTAGAGCAGTATTTCTTATAGCATATGCCACAAAACGTCCTTCTATAAAATGGAGATAGGCCATATGCAGATAAGGCAGTGTATTAGGCTGTTCTTGCATTATCACAGGGAAATAGCAGAGACTGGGTAATTCAAAAAGAAAAGAAGTTTAATTGGCTCACAGTTCTGTGGACTGCACTAGCATAACACTGGCATCTGCTCATTTTCTGTGGAGGCCTGGGGGAGCTTTTACTCAGGCAGAGGGTGAAGTAGGAGCTTGCACATCACATGGCACTCCTGCACCTCTCTTGTAGGAGTGAGGGGGGAGGGAGTGCCAAGCAGTTAATCAGATCTTATGACAACTCACTCACTGTTGCGAGTACAGCACCAAGCCATGAGGTGTCCGCCCCCATGACCCAAACACCTCCCACCAGGCCCCACCCCCAACATGGGGGATTATAATTCTGCATGGGATTTGAATGGGGACAAATATTCAAATTATATCATGGAGTCAATGGTAAAAAATGTTCAACAAAGTTAAAGATATTTCTTTATTGCAGGACTTTTAAGAGCCTTTATTATGCTACTCTGGTATTTCAAATTCCTGTAAGAGAACCATAGAATAAACATTTGTCGACAATATTTCAAACAGGACTCTTTTTTTTTCCTTACAAAATGATCTTACATTTTGTCACAAACAATTTGAAAAATGCTTCTTTATAGCAAAATTACAATTTCTCCTAGTAGTATCATATATTCTCATCTCATTGCAAAAGAGAAATAAATCGAAACTCTCAGTTATAGTGGCTTTTAAAAAAAAAGTACCATGGAGACAATTTGACCTTGATTGCAGATGGTCCTGTGCTTAAACTATTCCTCTTAAAGAACCACTCTGGACTTGGAAAGTTATTCTGCCTCCAGGGACGTAATGAAATGAAAGTTGCAAGGGAAGGTCTGTGTTGCCAGATATGCTGAGAGCAGCAATGTGGGGGTGACGCTCTACCCTCTTTTGAGGAGCCTTTGTAATTGAGACGTTAGGAGTAAAGGGAAGCAAAAGCATCATTTTACAGCCCTATTGATATATTCTAGTCTTCGTCTTTACTGTTTCCATTCTAAGTGAATTGTAAATTTATTTATAGATACTACTGGGCACTTTACAAAGTATTTCACTGCTTGCCAATATCATTTTTTAATAACTGGCATTGAGGAGCTGCTTTAATAAAGCCCAGCATTAATTTTCTTTTAAGTTAATTCATTTAGGTCATATCTGTAATAAGCAAAGGTTTTTGAACCTTGTAAAACGTATTCTCCCTTTTCAAATAAAAAATTATCCGTAGCATGTCAGACTGGTTCTTAAATAAGAAGCCCAAACTGAAGCAGGTAAGAGGTAGAAAGGGAATGCATTAGAACTTAGTTTTCAACATTTGTGTTTAACACTTTGCAGCCATGTTTATTATCAATATATAGTACACTACAAGCATTTTCAGCATCAATTATTTGTGAGTGAAGTCAAAGGTCCATGATGTTCTGCATTCTGTAATTTTGCTGAAGCAGTAGGTTAAATTACTTACAGAGAGACTGGTGTGTGGAGGCAAGTCACTTAGGTAGTGCATGCGACACTCCAGTATCTCCTCCCTATCACTGTCTAGCAAGGGGTGTGTGTGGTGAGGCTTAATAAATGGTCCCCCAAATATATCTGCAACCCAATCCCTGGAACTTGTGAAGGTTACTTTATATAGCAAAGAGGACTTTGCATGTGTGATTAAGAATCTTGAGATGTGGGAAAATACCCCAGATTATCTGGTTTAGCTCAGTGTAATCACAAGGATCCTTATAAAAAGGAGGCAGGAGGAATCGGGGCAGAGAAGAAGGTGATATGATTGCTGAAGCAGAGACTGGACTGATGCACTTTGAAGTCACTGCCAAGAAATACAGGCAGCCACTAGAAGTTGAAAAGGCAAGAAAACAAATTCTTCCTGCCTAGAATCCAGAATAAATTAGCTCTAACTACACCTTAACTTTAACCTTCTAAAAATGACTTCAAACTTCTGACTTCTGCAACTGTAAGAGAATAAATGAGCATTGTTTTAAGCCACTACATTTGTGGTAATTTGTTTAGCAGCCACAACAAACCAAGACAAAAAGACAGTTGAATGGACAGTCTCTGGACCAGTGTTGCTAGAGACGAGGTCCTGGCTCCAGTATATACTAGCTGTCAGACCTGGGAGACTTTGGCACTAGCCCTTACTCTCATTTGCTATATTGACTATAATATTTTAGAAAACGTCAGTATGAACTCCAATCACAGGGGAGTTTTAATAATTAGTATACGGGAAATATAAAGCATTTAGCCCTGGGCTTAACACAGAATAAGGACTCAAATATTACTTGTTGTTATTATTGCTAAGAGGCTATAAATAACATTATTTTGTTGTTAAATGGTTAATGAGAGAGAAAAAAATATTAAAGACTAAAAATGCTTGTAATAGGATTTTCACAGGAAAAATAAGTGCTTTTAAATTACTGGATTCAATGAAGACCAAAGATCAATAGGGAAATCCTGTTTCTCCCTGTGATGTTGGTGTATCTTTTTAACTTTTCATGAAAAATCCAATTCTATGCATACTTCATTTGAAATATACACACTGTGGTGAATACATGATATATTTCTGGCCTATGTAACACATTTTAGTGAGAAAAGATAATAAACAAGTAAACAAATGAACAGACAAGATAATTCAAAGAGTGGTAATTGCTGAAATGGAAACAAATTAGGCTAATGTAAAGAAAGTGTCCATTGGCACCACAGATGGTCTAGGCAGGTGGGACTTCTATAAGCTGAGACTTGAAATATGAAAAGAGGCCAGGTATTGGTAGTATTGGAGAGGTATCTAGTATCTGTCTAGTATCTTCCAGACAGAGGGAGGAACCAACTTAAAGCAGGAGGGATTGGTGTGTGTGTGTGTGCGCGCGCGGGCGTGTAGGTTGGGAGAAGCTCAGTGTTGCTGGAGCACAGTGAGTAAATGTGTAAATTGTAAGGGTTGGAAGCCACAGGATTATGAAAACATGCATAGATCATGTCATAGAGTTGGAATATTTTTTAAGAGCAATGAGAATATTTTGGAGGGTGACTTAGTCCATTTAGTGTTGTTATAAAGGAATAACTGAGACTAGGTAATGTATTAGGTTGGTGCAAAAGTAATAGCTGTTTTTATCATTGAAAGTAATGACAAAAACTGCGATTAATTTTGCACCAACCTGAAATAAAGAGGCCTATTGGCCCATGATTCTGCTGGCTGGAGGACTGAAGATCTGGTGAGGGCATCAGGCTGCTTTCATTCATGGCAGAAGGTGAACGAGAGTCAGTTCAGAGAGACCACATGACAAGAGAGGAAATAAGACAGAGAAGTGGGGGGTGCCAGGCTCTTTTTAACAAGCTCTCACTGGAACTAATAGAGCTAGAACTCACTCCTTCCAACCCCAGGGAGGACATTAATCTATTCACGAGGGAGGATCCACTCCCATGTCCCAAAAACCTCTGAGTAGGCCCCACATCCAACACTAGTGTCAGATTGCAGCAAGAGGTTTTGAGGGAACAAATATGCACACTATAGCGGAGAGTTTTAAACCACAGAATAGTATTTGGTATTATTTATATTATATTCGAAATACCCTAGTTAAAATATAGAACATAGATTGTAGAGGGGCAAAAAGAGAACTGGGAAGCCCAATTAGTGAGTTTTGAGTTCATTCCAGCAAGAGAAAGCAATAGTAGCAGTGGAGACGGACATAAATGGAAACTTTAGCAGTGGGTTTGGAAGGTAAAGCCAAAGCATTTCTGACGGGTGGGATATAGAATAGGAGGGAAAGAAACAAATAATTTATGGCTCCTAGATATTTGGATTAAGAAATGTGGGAAATATTTTCATTTCCTGAGATGGCAAAAGCTTTGAAAGTATAAAGGTTGCAAGAGAGAAACTAAGTTTTGTTTGACTGTGTTTAGGTGTTAGGTACTTATTAAACATCTAAGTTGAAATATCGAGCTGGTAGTTGTATATACATGTTTAGAATTCATAGAATTAAGACATGTAATTAATAAATAATAAAAATTTAGACCTTGCGATAATGCATTTCATAAGAGAGTGATATGTTGAGGTGAGTATGAAGTGGTTTGTTTTCATTATTGTGTGCTTTAGATATTGTTTTTTAGTTTTGTTTAATGTGGTGGTCGTATGGTAGTAGTATTCTCCAAAATGATTCTTATTCAAGCAAAACATCTTTTTGGAAACCAGATTAACTAAGGAAAAGATAAGTATTATTAAATTCCTGCTGCCACCTAGTGGCACCATCCAAAATTAAAAAGAGAAAAACTGGTAAACAATCTGTACTGTGTCAGTAGGACTCCATGGCATGAACAGCCACTTTATCCAACCCTAGCTCATTTTACAGATGAGAAAAGAAATACCCAGAGAAAGAGAGTGAATAGTCTCAGATCTCATAGCTACTCAGGAGTCTGGGCTCCGTTGCTGAAATCTATTTTAATAATTTATACTTTGATCTAAAACTAGCTTTATCCAAATGAATTAATATTTGTTTCAAACTTTATTTCACAATTATTTTTAGCAACCATTTAGAAATATCTTTTAAATCATTTTGCAATGGGTCCTTAAAAAATTCAATAACTAAAAGAAAGTGGATTTTCTTATTATTAGAGGATGCATTGAGAAAATAGAAGTATGAAATTAAGACATATTAATAGACACCTTGAATCAATGTTTAGCACTCAGGCAACATACTTTGCTAAATATGTCTTAGTCCAGCAATCCCCAACCTTTTTTGGCACCAGAGACAGGTTTTGTGGAAGACAATTTTTCTATGGACCAGGGGCGGGTAGGTGGAGGGATGGTTTAGGGACAATTCAAGTGTGTTACATTTATTATGCACTTTATTTCTATTATTATTGCATTGTAATATATAATGGAATAATGAAACAATTCACCATAGTGTTGAATCAGTGGGAGCCCTGAGCTTGTTTTCCTGCAACTAGAAGATTCCATTTGGGGGTGATGGGAGACTGATGGATCATCAGGCATTAGATTTTCATAAGGATTGTGCAACTTCGTATGCACAGTACACAATAGGGATCGTGCTCCTATGAGAATCTAATGCCACCGTTTATTTGACAGGAGGCGGAGCTCAGGTGATAATGCAGCCATGGGGAGTAGCGGTAAGCTGCTCTCGCTCTCACCTCTTGCTGTGCCACCGGGTTCCTCAAAAGCTAGGACAAGTGCTAGTTCATTGCCCAGGGGTTGGGGTCCCCTGTCATAGTCAATTCTGTGGAAGGGGACAGCTATGACTGAGGAAGTCTTACAAGCTGTACCAAATAGCAGCAAAGAACTCAGGATCTGGAGGCAATAATATCTGGGATTTGAATTATAGACATTGCCTAATAGTCTTGTGACCTTGAACAAGTTACTTAACCTCCCTATGTAGTTTTCTTATCTCTATAAAAAGTCAACCATATATGCTTACAGTAAGAAAATTTAAGTGATTTTAAAAATGAATTCAAGAGTCTCTTTTAAAATATAGGTGTTATTAGCTGGGTGTAGTGGCTCACACCTGTAATCCCAGCACTTTGAGAGGCCAAGGCTGGCGGATCACCTGAGGTCGGGAGTTCGAGACTGGCCTTACCAACATGGAGAAACCCTGTCTCTACTAAAAAATACAAAATTAGCCAGGCGTGGTGGCACATGTCTATAATCTCAGCTACTCAGGAGGCTGAGGCAGGAGAATCGCTTGAACCTGGGAGGCGGAGGTTGCAGTGAGCTGAGATCGCGCCATTACACTCCAGCCTGGGCAACAAGAATGAAAACTCCATCTCAAAATCATAAGAATAATAATAATACAGGTATTATTGTTATTTGGGCATGGCAAGGACAACAATTTAGGAGATGATTACCTTTAAAAAGCTAGCTTGTTATAGTAAGAGATCCCAAGAGGAAGGGCATGCCACATGAGGAAGCACCAGGGTCATTTGGGAGGCAGAGGGAGCAAGGAGAAAATGTGGGCAAGAGTCTTTATTCTGGTTTCCCCAGGAAGAAACAGGCAAGGCAGGGTGATCAGGCTTAGGATTGTCCATTTTAAATAATTGTGGGGCACTCCAGAGCATAGCACCTGACCCTAGTTTTCTGGTATCTGATCCTGATCTGATTAGGATGGGAGAAGAGTGGCCTAGTGTATAAGAGCAAAATAAAGAGGTGATTGTGGTTTGGGTTCTGGATTGGTTGGTTTGTGTATGAAAGGCATGCTCCCAGGTGAGCTGTTCACTATTTCTAGAAATCATCTAGCCTTGTGAGAGGCAGTAGCTTAGGGGCCAGTATGGCATCAGATGTCAAAGCACCAGAAACACATGACTAATGTAAGGTCTGTCTCATGGAAACCCAGAATAAATTGTGGCCACAATCATAACAATAATGATAATAAAAAGAAATATTTGCATGATGCCTGCTCCCTAAAATATCAGTCTTTTCTGGACATGCAAATATGAACACGAATTTAATCTGATGTAGTAAATACTAGAGTGGAGAGTCATACAAGGTGTTGTGGATGTGCAGCTGGGAAAAAGGGAGAGATGGATTTAGTTTAGGGGAAGGAAGGCTAAAAGAATAATGCATGAAGATAATTTATAAATTGGTCCTTAGGGAATGAGTAGGAACGGACACAATGAATAAAAGACAGACATTATAGAAGGAGGTAATAATGCACAATGGCAAGGAGGTGAGAGTATATACAATATGAAGAGTGACCTGGAATTCACTATGGCTTAGAGAGAGTTTTACAATTAAAATAATGTTGTTTTTGATAATGAGGAAACTATAGATGAAAATAGATTACGTTTACCAAATACTTACTCTGCTGAACCTTTGACCTGTACCATCTCATGTGGTCCTTAAAAAAGTTTTATTGAGGAAAGTAGGTCTGGTATCTCTCTTCACAGAAAAGAAAATTGTCCTTTAGTGAGTTTCAGTGTTCTGAGACAGCAGTAGTGGAAGCTGCAAGACCTCTTGAGCTTTAGGCTCGGAAATCGCACAGTATCACTGTGTCATATTCTGTTGGTCAAAGTAGAGTCACAGAGCTGCCCCAAATTCAAAGGATAAGGAAATAAAGCCCATCTCTTAATGAAAATCACTGCCAAAAAATTGTGGCCATATTTCTTTCTTACTACCAAAATAAGTCTATTATTCGCTCTCATTCATTGAAAGTAGGATCTCAAAACCAAACATAATAGGAAAATCAGGTACCAAATTCCCCTAGAATCCCTAAAGAGATCAAGGAGCATCCAAAGGAACCCACCACATATGAGATGATGTTTAATCCATTTTAATGAATCCCTAAGGATAGAATAACTCAGCTTTTATGTGAGTGTCATCAGATTTAATCATCATGACAAAATTATGAGGTAAGGATTATTAAGTTATTTTGCGTAAGGTAAAAAACTCAAATAGGTTTGAAATTATTCTTGAAGTTGCACAGCAATCAAGTGGTTGAGCCAGGATTGGAAGCTCAACGTATATGAATCCATTGTGTCTACTTTTACCACTGCTCATAGGACAGCGTGGTGCAGTAAGTAGTGAGGTTACAGGGAAGGTGTTTGGGAAAGTGAATTCCAGCCTGGAGCACAGAGGAGCTATATCTTTGACAGTAGGGAATGTGGGCCTGCAGCCAGGAGAGAGTTTTGTGATAGATATGTCTATTTTATCACTGTCAACATAAGAGCAATACTCAAATTGCAGGAGTATATAAGCTTCCCAGAAATAAGTGTGGAGAGGAAGTGTAGGACAAAGATAAGAAAGTTAAAGAGGATAAAAGGAGGCTAGTTTTAAAAGGAGGAAAAGAGATAACAGAGGAAATTCAGGAATGGAAGGTAGAAGAAAATAGAAAAAGATAACAGCTGAATGAGGGGAAAACAATGCCCTCATCAATTAACGCAAGGAGGTAGAGCAGAATGAGGAAGGCGATGATGGTAGTTCATTTTAGGAGTTTCATAGAAGAGTGTTTATAGATCTCTTTATAGCATTTAAACTCTTGAGTCTCTGAGTTTTAGGATATAATGTGAAGTTGAGCCCTATATTGTCACGAAAGCTTATACTTAAAGACTCAAGGATGTGCATTAACCATTCCAGGACTTAAGTTGAGAAGAACCAAAAAAGAAAGAAAAAATGTTTGCCATTAGCTGTAGACAAATAGTTTTTAAGGCTGTGTCTCCACTGGAACCATGAAGAAGATAAGATAATACTTACTTTTTTCCTCTTTAAAGAATAATTTTCTACAATTGCATTTGGGATTAAGTTAAAACATAAAAAATAAAGAACAATTTCCACCTTAACTCTCAAATTTTGATTTGTATGGGATAGGAACTGTTTGTAATTAGACAGTAATTACAAGCTAGCTGAAGGCCACTATTAGAAATTATCTCATGAGAAAATAATAGTTCATAGCATTTATAGTTTATACCATGCTTTATCATATTATACTTTCCATCTCTTTTTTTTTTCTGTCCCATATACCTTAACGTGCATTACTTTTGAAGGCAAGAATTGTATCCGTGTTGCTGTATCTCTAGCTTTGTAAATACATGTTAAATAAATTAATAGGAACAAATAAGATTCATACACATTTCTTATTGGTTAATACATGGTTTATATAGGAAGATCTAATTTTCTAAACTAGGCAGTAGTGTCATCCAGCTACTAAGATAAGCTACGTTTATCTTGTGGGCAAGACTGGCACACATTTAGGTAAGCTGTAACCCCTATAAATCCAAGGGATACTAATAACACAGACTTGGTACTATCAAATTCAAAGAAGCAGTTCTGAGGAAACAGGTAGTTAAGTGTTCTTCTATCATTATAGTCATCACTGACAAACTGTTAAAGGGCATCCAATTCCTAGTCCAAGGTAATGTCCTAAAATTTCCCTGTCCCTTATTCATCATCCTAATCCTTAATGCACAGCTGCTTGAAATCATCTTTCTCTATCTTCACTCCATCCCTCCTTTAGCACTTGAACAAGTAATCCTCTTGTATACTTTCTTCAAGTCATGAAATGCCACTTTCTTACAAGTGACCTGTGGGAGGCAGTCATGCTATGCTTCTGTCCTCTGTGTGCCACCTGTTTTGAACTTTTGTTCTTTCACTCTGATAATTTCTAATGAATACAAATGATCACATAGGTAGATTATTTTAATTCATAAAAATAAAAGTTTTGTGATGGGTGTGAGAAGCAAATCCATTTCTGAACCCTCATTCTACCATATTCACTCATTCTACACACACATTTGACATCTGCTATGTGGCAGACATATTTCTAAATGCTAGGGATATCCCAGTAAATAAAATAAACAGATATCCATTCCCTTATTCACCTTTGATCTTGTTAAGGCAAAGAGATAATAAACCAATCACGTTGTTTGGTACACAAAGGAGATGGTAAGTGCACCAACCTGCTACCATCTGCCTATCTTGGTTTTACCATGCATTACAGAGAACTACATTACTCAAGTTTCCTGGCCTTCTGGACTTTAGGTGGGTTTACCCAATGTGAAACAAAGGAGCTCAAGAGAACAGAAACCAGAGTATTTCTCTTTCTACTTCTCTGTGATTCCTGGGACATCCAGCCAAACAATCCCTCTTCTATGGTTCCAGTAGAGGTTTAGCTGAACAACCTTCACTATAGTTTTAGCTCCCAGAAGAAGCCCTGGATTCAGGGTTCTGGTAACATCATTCCCTTTTCCAGGCCTTCTGGTCCTATGAGATTGTTGTAGAAGTGTCTTGCTGTTGCTGACGCCCAGGCTGCTTCTCCATCCTCTTTCTGGCTTCTCAGCTCTTCTACAGCTTTGTCATCAATTCCTAATATTAAATGTTTTCTGTTTTGAAAATCTCTGTATGATTTATTTTCTTATCTGAATCATACAAAGACATTGGTTTTGGGAGGGCTGGATAGTGACATGCAGTTTTGAACAGGTTTGGTCAGAGTAGGCTTCACTGGGAAATTAATAGTATAACAGAGGCTTGAAGAATGTGTGGTAGTGAGGCATGTGGCTATTTCAGAGAGAAATTCCTGGAAGACGGAAAAGGCTTACAAAGTTTTTAAGGAGTTTAATCTTTGGTATATACTTGTACAGTGAAGAGGCCAGGGTGGCCGTGCAGTGCTGAGTTAGAATGGTAGATGAGATCTGAGAGATAATAGGAAGTCAGGTCTAATAGGGTCTCACAGGCTATTTTAAGAACTTCGGCTTTTATTCTCAGTGCCATGGAGGAAGACTGCATTGTTCTGAACAGAAAAATGACATGACCCTGTCACTCTTTATATAATTATCTTGGCCATTGTGCTGAGAATAGACTATAGATGAGCAAAGGTGAAGGTAGGTAAACCAGTTAGAAATAAATTTCAGTAATCCATGAAAGCAGTGACTTAGACTGGAAGAGTGTGAAGTCATGTGATTCTGGATATAAAATTTAAGTGGAGGACTATCTATTGAACCAAATGTGTAGTGTGAGAAAAACTAAGAAGGCAATGATTAAGCAAATAAAGAAATAGAATTGTATACCATTCAGTGACATGAGGAAAATGTATGTGGAGTAAATTTGAATGTGGGGTATAAAGTTAAGAGTTTTGTTTTGGACATGATAGTTAATACAGCAGTTTAGATTTCAGGGGCAACCACCTGACTCTATATATTATAATTTCAGAGAATACAACCTGGCTGGGAGCTATTAGCATATAAATAGTATTTAAAGCCATGACACTGGGATTATTTCATCCTAGTTGTGAGTGTACAGAGAGGAGATAAGGCCTAAGAATTGAGCCTTGTGTTACACCAAAGCTAAAACATCAGAAAAAAGAAAAACCTGCAAAATTAGATTGAAAAGAAACAAATGAGTAGGAAGGAGTGGGATATCCTAGGAGCTAAACAGATAAATAGTTTTTAGAAGAAGGGAGTAATAAACTCTGTGAAATGCTGATAATAGTTCAAGAAAAATAAGAATGTATGATTAGACTTAGTATATGGAGACTATTGGTGACATCAGTAAGAGCAGTTTCAGTGAGGCAGTGGAGAGAGTTTAAATGAAGTGGATTGAAATAAATGGAAGGAAAAAACATGACAGAAAATATTTTAAAGAGAAGTTTGATAGATGGAAATAGAAAAATGAAATGGTAGTTGGAGGCCAAGTGAGGTCAGTGGACTTTATTTTTAAAATAGAAGAAGTAGCAGTATGTTTAAATGCTGATGTAATCATTCAATAAAGAAAGAAATGATGATATGGAAGAGACAGGGGAACATCTTTAAACTTTTTATAGATTTAGGGGTACAAATTTGATATGGTTTGGAGGTTCCCCTTCCAAATCTCATGTTGAGATGTGATTCCCAGTGTTGGAGGAGGGACTTGGTAGGAGGTGTTTGAGTCATGGGGGTTGATTCTTCATGAATAGCTTGGTGCTGTAGTTATGATAATGAGTGAGTCCTCACTCTTAAAAGTGTGTGGCACCTCCACACTTTCTCTTTTGCTCCTGCTCTCGCCATGTGACAGGCTGGTTTCTCATTGCTTTCTGCCATGACTGTAAGCTCCCTAAGGCCTCACCATAAGAAGAGGCCAGCACCCGGCTTCCTGGGCAGCCTGCAAAACCATGAGCGAATTAAACCTCTGTTATTTATAAATTACCCAGCATGAGATATTTCTTTATAGCAATGTAAGAATGACCTAAAACAAAGTATAATTTCATTACATGGGTATTTTGCATACTGCTGAAGTCTGGGCTGTTAGTGTACCTATCACCCAAATAGTGTGCATTATACCTAATACGGAGTATTTCAGCCCTCACTCCCTCCTGTCTTTATGTCCATGTGTACCCATTATTTACCTCCTTTTTATAATGAAAACATGCAGGTTTTGACTTTCTGTATATGAGTAATTCATTTAGAATAACAGCCTCTAGTTCCATCCATCTGGAGAGAGGGGAACTTTTTTTAATGAATTACAGTTATGCATCACTTATGAATGGGGATATATTCTGAGAAATGCATTATTAGGTGACTTGATCATTGTACAAACCTCAGAGTGTACTTATACAAATCCAGATGGCATAGGCTACTGCACGCCTAGGCTATATAGTATAGCCTATTGCTTCTGGGCTACAAACCTGTACAGCAGGTTACTGTACTGAATGTTGCAGGCAATTGCAACACAATGGTGAGTATTTGGGTATCTAAACAAATCTAAAATGTGGAAAAAGTACAGTAAACATTAGGTAGTAGGATCTTATGAGACTACTGGTATTTATGGCCTGTCATTGATCTCAATGTCGTTATGCAGTACATGAAGGTACTTAAATAGATGAAAGGTTGTTATATGATGGAAATTTGGAGAATTGGCTCTAAATAGAAGCATGAATAATCTCTATGTATACATAGGAAAGAAGGGCAAGTGTATAAACACAAATGCTAGTATGTCAGTTTCAGTAGTGGAAGTTTGTACAAATTCTTCTCGTGTACTTTCATTTCCTTAATGAAGTAGAAACTCAAATGAGAATGGGGTTTGAACAGAAAAAGGAATGCATAAAATAATCGTCTTACAAGTAAGTAAATGAATGGACTGAAGAAATGTAGTTTCATTGCCAAGCAATAAAGGTTGTGCTTGAGGTTTATGGTAATGATTTTAACCTGAGTGGTCATATGTATTTATCCAGCCACATCTAGCTATACTGATGCAATTCTGAGTAGGTAAGGAATTACATTTAACAAGGACTGTGATTGTAACAACAGAATAGAATGAATCTAGAGATAGAATCAAGGAGGTTGAAACACATGCAAAGCAGTGTTTAAATTGACTGACTATGAAATTCAATCTGTGGTAAAGATAAAATGAAGACACTAGGAGAGTGAGAAAAAGATGGGAGCATCAATGGAACTTACAAAGGAGGTTTTGTGAGTATTTTATCTCCCTTGAGTTAACTGAAAACAAGGGAACTTTTAACTAATAGGAGGGTCTGATTTAATAGCTCTAAATTGGCACAGTATCTTGACATTAAAGATATTTTTAATCTATTAGAAACTAAGAGAGTTTTATTGTTTATATAGGCAGACAAAACGAAAACAAGACAAAAATAAATAAATATAATGACATTTTATATCATGTTTAGCTATTTAGAGTACTGGTCTCTGTAATCCTATTTTATTCTCCCAATGTCTTATCTGTATTGTAAAACTAAAGCTCAGAAGACTGGTGTCATTTAGGTTCCAGTAAGTTCTAGACATTCTCTAATCTGAATGCTAAAATGGTGTATACAGAGGGAACATGGCAAGTCTTAACCTTGATTTCTTGTTTCTGAATTGATCTTTGGAAACAAAATGCCCTTTGTGTGACTTTGAAAATTATCTTCATTCTTTCTCTGCCCTATTGTCAAAAGACATTTGAAGAACGTTTTTAATGCCCATATTATGGAGGTCGTATTGGTTCATCAGAAACCAACCTTTCTACCTACCTGTTTAATTCATTATATATGGTATTTATCCTGCTTTACATGGGAATTCTCAGACAAAAGTGGCTTAAAGTAATTTTAAGTTGCTTTGAACTGTCAATCTAACTCTATTACTAATAGAAATGAAGAAAAGCCTCAAAAGTGAGTATTTTAGAACATTTTTTCAGCCAAAGCTGGTTAACATTGGAGAAACAATAATTAAAAAAATAATAATTAAATAGAATAAGAAAATTACTAGAGTAGAGAACAAACTACTCGAATAGAAACTTTAAAAACCAATCTTATTAGGACTTGTGTTTAGCTTTGTAATTAAAAATGTGCTTAAGGCAAAAAAAAAAAATTTGAAACAATGTATATGTATCTTTAGAATTTTACTTAAACATAAAGCATACAAACATGCATTTATTTGCCAGTCTTTTGCTGTAAAGCTAAAGTCTTTTATTTGAGTATAAGTCCACTGATTGCGGTGTCAATCATATTTCTAATTTCATTTTTTTGTGAGTGATGTGAGAATATTTTTAAGTTGTGAAAAAAAATCTCTGAAGAATTTTTACTATTATCTTTACTCTGCATTTTAGATTTCTTCCTTATGACTAAATCAGTATCAACTTTTTTTTTTGGCTAATAACTTTTATCAAGACATCCTACTTAGTGTAAAATAATATCCCTTGAAAATTTTCACATATATTTCATGGTGTTTAAAAAGTAATATTTAATTAATTTAATTACATAGTTATAAGAGCACTTACTATTGACCTAAACAGATAAAAAATTTGAATTTTGATAAATACACAACTGGAGGTAGTTAAAGCAAGTAGCTTAAAAGAATTCATTTGTCACATATTTTACAACAAACTGAGGGCATTGTTCGCAATGTTTTCCAGAAGGAATTAAGCATATTGGTTAATCCCCAAGGCCGGTGAAGTGCTTACAGTTTAAAACAGCTTCTGCTATTTTTGTACCCTTTGATATTTTTAAGGAAATTAAATCAGAAAATTCAAGTTTCTGAAAATACTTACAGCAAAGACACCTGCTTGATAATTTTTAATACTTCCTAAGCTTATTTAACTCTGGCATTTTTTTTTAAGAGGGATAATGTATGTTATTTTTTTAAGAAAAATAATTTAGGGGACTTATACTTTACTACGATGGAGTAAAAGGGAAAAGATCACCCTTCAGATGAATTAAATTTATTTTAAAATTAATATTACTTTAATTCCATAATTATAAGAGCACTTACTATTGGCCTCCATTGTGGAGGACAGTGTGGCGATTCCTCAAGGATCTAGAACCAGGAATACCATTTGGCCCAGCAATCCCATTACTGGGTATATATGCAAAGGATTATAAATTGTTCTACTGTAAAGACACATGCACACATGTTTATTGCAGCACTGTTCACAATAGCAAAGACTTAGAACCAACCCAAATGCCCATCAGTGATAGAATGGATAAAGAAAATGTGGCACATATACACCATGGAATACTATACAGCCATAAAAAAGGATGAGTTCATGTCCTCTGCAGGGACATGGATGAAGCTGGAAACCATCATTCTCAACAAACTAACACAGGAACAGAAAACCAATTGCTCCATGTTCTCACTCATAAGTGGGAGTCGAACAATGAGAACACATGGAAACAGGGAGGGGAACATCACACACCAGGGCCTGTTGGGGAGGTGGGGGACTAGGGGAGGGATAGCATTAGGAGAAACACCTAATGTAGATGACAGGTTGATGGGTGCGGCAAAAGACCATGGCATGTGTATACCTATGTAACGTAACAAACGTGCACATTCTGCACATGTATCCCAGAACTTAAAGTGCATGTGTGTGTATGTGTGTGTGTGTGTATATGTATATAAGATTACCCTTGTACCTGAAACACTGAAAAATCAGAAAAACACAGGAAACAATGATTTTCAAGACACTCTATACTGGGGATGGAAGGATAGAGATTTCTGAGAAATGAGAAATTAATAAAGTGAAACCTAAGGTTGCCACAGTTTTCTGCCTGGAGAGAATGTTCAGTAATGGCATATGAATGATGAAACCAAGTGGAGTCTGGCAGATTTTCTCAACTGAGAAGACAAAGATAACTCCAGGCAAGAATTTGCAGAGAAGACTGCTAGAGAGAACAGTACTAGGTGTACAGTGATGTTTTTCCAGAGAATTCTAGAGATCTTTCTCAGCTATTTGGTATGGTTCAATTTATGTATGTGAGAAGACTGAGTGTGGGAAAAAAAAAAAAATTTTAAAGGATTGGAGTACAGCATGCATCACTTAATGATGAGGATACATTCTGAAAAATGCATTGTTGGGAGATTTCATCATTGTGCAAACATAATAGAGTATACCTATGCAAACCTAGATTGTATATGTACTTTTATTCCTGAGTTTTTTCATATGCAAAGCCAAATGTCCCAGAACCATTCCAGAATATCAATCATTATCCCTTCTTGTCCTGCAATGCCACTATCAAGTGCTATATATAATCAAGGAAAACAATCAATCAATCAAAATAAACCAGAATGAACACAGATGTTAAAAAGAGTAGATAAGGACATGAAAATCATTTTTATAACAATATTAATCATATTAAAAAGCTAATGTAGGAACATGAGAGTTATTACAAAGAACTAAATTGAACTTTAAAAGATACATCTACAGTATCTGAGGTGAATAATATGCCGATTGAGAATTATACCCATTAAACATTGTGCAATAAAAAGATTAGTGAACTGAAGGCACAACAATAGAAACCATTTCAAATGCAACACATAGAGAAAAAGAAGAAAAAAATAAAGAGATCACCAGTGAGCTTTAGGACAATTTTAAGTGGTGTAGTATGAGTACAATTGGAGTTCCAGAAGTGAGGGGGCCAGGACTGCAAAACTATTTGATAAAATAATATGTGAAAATTTTCCAGATTAAATATAAAGTAAAACTCCACAGATCCATGAAGTTCAATGTACCCCAAGCACGCAAAATATGAAGCTACATAAATGCACACCACAGTCAAACTGCTCCAAAAAATAAAAAAATATATTTAAAAGCATCCAGAATAAAAATAGGCCTCTATACAGAGATTTTCTAAAAAATAAAGAAGGCAAGCAATGTTTTACTGGAATCAGTGTAAGATAAAAAAAAAAAACACAAGTATTGAAAGAATAAAATTGACCTAAAATTAGTATTAAAATTCCATACCCAGGCTGGGCATGGTAGCTCACACCTGTAATCTCAGCATTATGGGAGGCTGAGGTAGGTGGATCAAAAGGTCAGGAGTTCAAGATCAGCCTGGCCAAAATGGTGAAACCCCATCTCTACTAAAAATACAAAAATTAGCTGGGCGTGGAAGCAGGCACCTGTAATCCCAGCTACTCATGAGGCTAAGGCAGGAGAATCACGTGAATCCAGGGGGTAGAGGTTGCAGTGAGTCGAGATGGCACCTCTCCACTCCAGTCTGTGTGACAGAGTGAGACTCTGTCTCAATAATTAAAAAAAAAAAAAAATACCAAACCCAATGAAAATGAAAGTACCTTTTAATAACCATGAAAAAGTAAAGGCTTCACATAAATAGAACCTGAAAGATTTTATCACTAGCAGACCTGTACTACAATAACTCCTTTAAGCACAGAATTAAAATTATAGGAGATGGAAACATGGATATATATAAAAGAAGAGCTCCAAAAATGGTAACAGCATGGATAAATATATAACTGTTTCTATTTAAATATCTTCCAAAATAATTTGCCATTTACATAAAAATAATAGCCTACTGTGTACTTTATGACATATATATAAGTAAAGTGTATGACAGCAAGATTACAAAAGCTGAGAGAAGATACCGCAAGGTTCTTATACTATATATGACATAGTACAAAGTTACTTGAAGGCATATAATTATAAGTCAAACATGTGTTCCATAAACCCTAATTCAGTTACTAAATTAACACAACAAAAATTATAAATAAGAAGTAAAATTCTTAAAATAGAATCATAAATAAACTGATTTTATCAACAAAAGGCAAAGGGGAGGGGATAGAAAGAGCAATAAACAAATCACACAAATAGAAAACTAATAACAAGATGATAGATGGAAATCTTAAAATTTCATTAAATGTAAATGAAATGTAAAACAATCTAACAAAAAGTTAGAAGTAAAAAACAATGCCAGCAACTTTACTCATAATTTAACACTTGGAAACAACCAAGATGTCTTTCAGTAGATGAATAGATAAAGCAAGCAGTAGTAAATCCACAATGAAATATTACTCTGTGAATAAATCAATAAGCTATCCATCCATGAAAAGACATGAAGGAATCTTGAATCATACTGCTAAATGAAAGGAACCAAACTGAAATGACTGCACACTGAATGATTCTAAGCATATGACATTCTGGAAAAGACAAACTATCTAAAAAGTGAAAATATCAGTGGTTACCAGAAGTTGGGGAGAACAAAAGTGGGATGAATAGGTAGAGCACAGAGGACTGGTAGGGTGGTGAAACTGTTGCTCTGTATGGTTGTGAAAGGGAAATAAACCTTGGGACCCCAAACTCATTGAGCCAAAGGAAAAAGTTAAGCTGGAAACTGGGTCATGCAAACCTTCCTCCCCTTTTGGCTCCTAAATAAGATGGCCAAAATATGAAAAGCTACATGCTTCCCGCATATTTTGCCCACAAGGAAATTCCTAGTGAGCTCTAAGATCTTCAGCCTAAGGTATATCCGTTAAAATTTCACCATGGTGATATAAATTCATAACTTAACTTTACCGGTGCAGTCACCTCCCCTGCCCACCAGACATAAATAATATCTAATTTTTCCCCTGCCCCAGTTTTCTATGTTATCTTATGTAAAAATGAACATTACATACATTTTTTCTCTGCCCCATTTGTCTATGTCATCTTATGTAACAAATGCAGATACACTGAGCCAGACGAAGGCATGAATGACTATTTTTTCCCTAACCTCTCTTACATGAAAATTGTGTACTTCTCAATTTCCCACCTTTTCCTCTTTAAATTTGGAGCCCTCAAAATCATCTTCAGAGAAGGGCATAGACCTGTCTCCCCGGTGTGCATCCTTAACTTGGCAAATAAACCTCTTAAAATGATTGAGACTTGTCTTGCCATTTTTCTCAATTGACATGGTAGATGCATATCATTATGCATTTGTCAAAACCTATAGAATATACAACACCAAGAGTGAATCCTATTGTAAACTATGAACTTCAGTCAATAATAATGTATATAGTTTCATCATCGATTGGAACTAAGGTACCACACTAGTATAAGATATTAAAAATAGAGGAAATTGTGGGCGGTGAGGGCATATATGAAAACTCTGTGCTTTTCACTCATTTTTTTCCGTAAACCTAAAACTATTCAAAACAATAAAGTTTATTAATTTTTTAGACATTCCAAACTATAGGGTGCTTATAAGAATTATACATCTTTGGGAGCTGAGGCGGCTGGATCACGAGTTCAGTAGATCGAGACCATCCTGGCCAACATGGTGAAACGCCGTCTCTACTAAAATACAAAAAATTAGCCAGGCATGGTGGCATGCGCCTGTAATCCCAGCTACTTGGAAGGCTGAGGCAGGGGAATTGCTTGAACACGGGAGGCGGAGGTTGCAGTGAGATGAGATTGCACCACCTGCACTCCAGCCTGGCAACAGAGCAAGACTCTGTCTCAAAAAAAAAAAAAAAAAAAAAAAAGAGTTTTACTTTTAACCTATGTATAGCATTAGATTTAAAGTATAAGTATGAAAAATAATATGCTATGCTCACACACACACACACACAAACTAGGATGGCTATAGGAACAACAGACTTAGTGGATTTCAGAGCCAAGGATATTACCGGGGATGAGGAGGTGTATTTCATTAAGATAAAGAGTTCTATTTATCAAGAAGAGATATCTCTTATCCTCCAAGGTGACCTGTGAAGTACTACCATAGAACACATTCTGAAAACTTAGGGCAACCACTTAAGTCCACTAACAGTAAGGTTAGAAGATATAGTTGCACATACTACTGAATGGCCAAGTAATTACTAGAATTTAGGTCTCTAGCTTCCTACTCCAGTGTTCTTATCTTTTGACTGTCCTTCAGGGCCTTTTTTTTTCTGGGTCCACGTCTTCTTCCTTTCCTTCATTTCTTATGTTTTTTCTTTCTTTGTGTATAACTGAGAGTGCCAAGTAACAAAAGAATTGGCCCATAAAAGTCATATTCAACACTATTCACCAGCGAGAAATAATAGAGAATGGGAGTTTATGAGATGTGCAATGGCTCAGAATGAAAACCAACCAACCAACCAACCAACAACCTTTTGACATTTGAAGCCCATAAGATGAGACATAGAAAAACAGGAGTCATAATCCTTTCTGCAAAGGCACTGTTCTATATCATCTTTTTATTCTCGAGTGCTCTTAAAAAGAACTGCTGTCATCTGTTTATTCAAGAGACTAGACTATATTTAGCAATTTAATTCCTGCTATTTCTCTGTTTCTATGAGTTCTCTAAAGCTACTATCTCTATAGTTAGCACCTCTTTCTGCTCAGCATGTTAAAATCAATAAATGTTGTTAATTGACTAACAGGTTGACCAGTAACAATAAAAAAAGAAAGGAAATAAGTAGCTGTAGGCAGGCACTTCAAAGACAAATAATTTCGTCTTCATTTCACAAGCTGCTCACAGGAAGACATCCAAAGAAAAAATGACTTAGAATATATAGACCAGAAAAGTCTCAGTTTACTAGTTTTATGAACAAGTTTATATACACATCACATACATTCACATCTTTCACAATGACTCAAATGTAAAATCACAAAAACAAAAATACTCAAATTCAACAGCCTTATATCCACAAACCTTATGTATCCGTGCCTCCCCCATAAACAATCACATACATTTTACCATTTGGTTGGGGAGCAGGTATGAGAAACCAGCACATTTTTTGGTTTTGGTTTCATATTTTTGTTTGCAACTCTCCCTCCCATTCCCCTTTCCTGGCCCCATTGTGTAGCACTAAATATAATCAGGGTACTGAGAGCATAAAGAAATTTCGAACATGGAGAAAGTACCAATTTTGGGATCAGGGCAGAAATACAAAGACCTCTCTAAGTGAAGAAAAATATATATATTTAATTATATAAAAATATATAATTATATTAGAAAATATATACTTACATATAATTTTATATAATTTTAAAATATTCATATATAATTTTATAACAAATTATATGTTTTTATGTATATAAATAAATTACTTGTCTTTGAAAGGTCTGCCTACAGCTACTTATTTCCTGTTTTTTCTATTTATTTTCAATATAAAATGTATTTCTTTCATTTAAATACATATGTGTGTGTGTGTGTGTGTATATACATATACATATATACTTGACTTCCTTCACTTGATTTAAAGAGGTCATTGTATTTCTTCCCTGATTGTCCCAATCTCAACATTTGTATTTTCGCCATGTTGAAAATCTCTTCGTGCTGTGTGTGTGTGTCTAAAACCTCAGGGAGGCTTCTCAGTGACTGATTTCTGATCAAAACAGATTCTCTTCCAGAAGATCTTGCATATGCATTTACAATCTCCCAAAGGAGCAAAATGATGCTGGTAAAATCCTTTCAACTCACTCCTTTTTTGAAATATCCTTTTTTTTTTTCGGAAAAAATAAAATTGAAAATGTAAACATCACTCTGAAGTTTACTTAAGAGAGAAACTGGTTTATAAGGCATCAAAGGACTAATTATATGCAAATGTTGCTGCTAATTACTGATGAGCCTCATCCACTCCATTAAACATCCCTCTAGGAGTATAAGAAGCACTATGTGAGCATTTCTAAGTTTAAAAATAATAAAATTACAATCCTTTGAAACCCTCTGAGTTAAAATGTTGCACTTTAAATGCATCCTCTCCAGGTAGGTCAATGAGAATAGGTTAATCAGTCATGGTTGAAGGAGTTAGAGAAGTATTGCGTATCAGTATGGAAAGTAAAACAGATTTAAAAGCACTATTTAATATAAAGCACCAATTTTTACACAATCTGCTCCCTGTCTATACGACAAGCCTTACATCAGCCATTTGTAACTTTATTTATTGCTTTTCAACCAAGCAGGCTCCCTCTTCTGCCTGTCCAATGCATCATTTTCATTTTATGATCAAGGTATTTATGCAAATAATACCCTTTGCTTGAAATGGTCTTCCTATCCTTTACCAAGTTAATGGTAATCATCCTTCAGATGTCAATTCAAACATCTCTTTCAAACAGAAGACACACGTTATCCCAGAGTAGTCAAGTCCTGCAGATTAACTTGCACTGCGTCTGGATGGCCCTTAGTACTCCCATACTCTTAACTATTCTTAATAAATTACATTACTATATTTTACCTTCTTATCAGAAATGCATGAGTTCTATTTTCTCCACATCCTCACTATACTTCTTGTTCTCTGACTTTCTGATTCTAGCCGCCCTAGTAGTTGTGAGGTGATATGGTGATATTTCATTGTGGCTTTGATCATTGTCCTGATGACTAATGACATAGAGTACCTCTTCATGTGTTTATTAGTCATTTGTATATCTTCTTTGGAAAAAAATATCCTTTCAGATCCTTTACCCATTTAAAAAATTGAGTCGTCTTTTTATTATTGAGTTAGAAGAGGTCCTTATCTGTTCTAGATACATGTTACTTTGATATATGATTTGCAAATATTTTCTCTGAATTTTCACTTTCTTGATGGTGTCCTTTTAAACACAAGTGTTTTAATTTTGTTGAAGTAAAAATTATCTACTTTCGTTGTTCATGTTTTTGGTCCAAACACCCTTGTCAAAAATCAGTTGTTCATAAATATATATGAGCTTATTTCTGCACTCTCAATTCTGTTGTATTCATCTATCCTTGTACTATATACTTTGTTTTGATTGTTGATACTTTGCAGTAAGGTTTGAAATTGAGAAGTGTAGCTTCTCCAACTTTGTTATTCTCTTTCAAGATTGTTTAAGCTATTCTGAATCCCTTAAAATTTCATATAAATTTTCTAGTCAATGTGACAAGTTCTGCAAAGAAGTCAACTAGTCAACATCATTTTTCTGATGAAGATTGTATTAAATCTATAGGTTAGTTGGGCAATGTTGGTATTTTAACATTTTCAATTCTTCCAGTCCATGAATGTGGATTGTTTTCCCATTTATTTAGATTTTCCTCAATATCTTTCTACACAATTTTGTAGTTTTCAGAATATAAAGTTTGTTCTTCTTTTGTTAAATTTATTCCTATGAATTTTATTCTTCTGGATGCTATTGTAAACAGAATTGTTTTCTTAATTTTATTTTAAATCTTTTATTTAATGTGTAGATAAATACAATTCAAAAACTTTCCCACACTTTATTTTTTCTTTTACTTATTTATTTGTGTTTCTGAAACATAGGAGAGTGTTTCCTGCAGACAACATATAGTTGGGTCATATTTGTTTAATTCAGTCCTACAATCTCTACCTTATGATGGGATTATTTAATTCATTCACATTTAATATTATTGATATATTTTGATATATAGCTATCATTTTTCTTTTGTTTTCTCTTTTTTTTTTTTCTTTTTTGAGACGGAGTCTGGCTCTGTCGCCCAGGCTGGAGTGCAGTGGTGCGATCTCGGCTCACTGCAAGCTCTGCCTCCCAGGTTCACGCCATTCTCCTGCCTCAGCCTCCTGAGTAGCTGGGACTACAGGTGCCTGCCACCACGCCCGGCTAATTTTTTGTGTTTTTAGTAGAGATGGGGTATACTTTTGTTTTCTATAGGTCTTATGTCTTTCTTCTCGTTCCATTTCTCCTTTACTACTTCACTTTTACTTGAGCAAATGTTTTACAATATAGCATTTTTAGTTTTATGCTATAGAATTTAAAAATATATAAAATATATAAAAAATATATAAAATATATAAAAAATATATAAAATATATATAAAATATATATATATATATATATATATATATATATATATATATATATATATATATATTTTGAGATGGAGTCTCGCTCTGTAGCCCAGGCTGGAGTGCAGTGGCACAATCTGGACTCACTGCAAGCTCCGCCTCCTGGGTTCATTCCATTCTCCTGCCTCAGCCTCAAGAGTAGCTGGGACTACAGGAGCCCGCCAACACAGCTGGATAATTTTTTGTATTTTTAGGAGAGATGGGTTTAGTAGAGACCGTGTTAGCCAGGAGGTCTCCATCTCCTGACCTTGTGATCCGCCCCGCTTGGCCTCCCAAAGTGCTGGGATTACAGGCGTGAGCCACTGCACCCAACCAATATATATTTATTAATTTGTGAGAATGAGATTCATATTTATAATAGCTCAATGAAAACAAGATAGAGGTATTATTCCTTACATTGATCTACTTCCTTTCCCACTTTTTTGTTATTATTGCTATATATATCTAATCAATGTTACAACTTAATAATAGATTTTTATAATGATTACTTTGCCATATCCTACATTTTCTTAGTCCATTACACTTTTTCTCCAACTCACCTCGGTTGGCAAATGTGGTACATATCTATAAGTTACAAACCCTATATGATATACATATCATTTTAAACCATTGCCTTTAAGTATACTAAGAGAAGAAAAGAAAAATATGCCTTTAAAACATCTTTTATAATTTAATTGTTACCTTTACAGGTGCTCTTGTTTCTAAGGATTTAAATTACTGTGTGGGGTCACTTGCTTTCACCCTGAAAAACTTCTTTTAGTCTTTCTTTTAAAGCATGTCTGCTAACAATACATTCACTCAGCTTCTGTTCATCTGGGAAAGTATTTTGCCTTCATCTCTGAATGATAGCTTTGCTGGATATGATATTCTTAACTGACATTTTTCTCTAATACTTCAAATATGTTACTCTACTGCCTTCTGATATCCATTGTTTCTTCTGAGAAGTCAGCTGTTAATCTTTTTGGGACACTTACAAATGACACATTATTTTCCTCACCAGCTGTAAGATTTTTCTTGGCTTTGACTTTTATTAATTTTTCTATGATGTGTCTGGTTATGAGTCTTTTTTTTTCATCCTACTTAGAGTTCACTGAGTTTCCAGGATGTATGGGTTATTAGCTTTTTAAAATTTAGGGAACTTTCATTCATATTTCTTGGAAAAAATTTCTTTTTCTTTTTCTCTCCCTTCTTCTGATAATTCCATTACTTATATGTAACTTTTGTTTAAAATTGTTGTCTTTCTCTTCTAAAAACCTCTATTTTATTACCTAATTCTTTTAACTACTCTCATCTTTTTTTTTCTGTTTGTCCACTTTAGGAATTATGAAATTAGTCTTTGTTCATTTGCTATAGTAAGAGGAGATAGTTCTGTAAGTGGTTAAAGATTGGGTGGTCTGCCCTTTGTACAGGCTGATAAGTCACCAGCCTTCTGTTTATTCTGTTTATAATCTATGCATGTCAAAAGTGGGGATAACTCCTGCCCACCTGCGAAGCTCTTTCTAAACTCTTTGAAGGCCAAGAAAATGGGGAATACTAATACTAGGTGTTGCTAATTTCTTTCTTCTCTCCCTCCCCTATCTGGAACCTAAGCAACTTCTGAGATTTTCCCTTCCCAGGACTCTGCTATACTGATTTGCAGGCTTGCATAAAGGCTGGAGAGAAAAAAGTTTTCATCTCTGCATCACAACTTCCAGGCTTTTGCTTCCTATTAGCATCAGCTGCTATTTAGGATGTAGAGCAAGTAAAATGGCTGCTTAGGAACTCATTGGCACTGAAAGGCAAGCTGGAGATATTATTTTGGCATGTTTCTAGATTTCCCTTTATACCTTTTAAATGAAGTTTTACTTCTAGAAGTTTATAAACTTATCTTTGGTTTGCAAGAGAAATAAGATGATTCAGTAAGTACAGGAGAATGGAAAATCTGAATTCCGGCCCCTCTGCAGTTTCAGCTTTATCCTTGATTGGCACTTATCCTTAAATCTAAATTTTCTGAAATCCTAGCTTCTACAGCTTGTCATCTTTGTTGCAACTGCAAAGTCAAACAAGCAAGCTCAGATAGGAAACTTTAGTGCAACCACATTACAGATATTCCATTGTAAAGTACCAACACTACTTCTTGCATGGAAGTACTGATAACCTCATTTCCTATCTGGTGTTTGAATATGAGTCATTGATGATTTAGAACCAGTAAGTAAAATAATGACGATTGTAGTGGCAATACTACTGACTTATTCCAGCCTTGCCCCTTCCCTTAAAAATCCTTCCTTCATGTTGCTTTCAGCATGATTTTCCTGAATTGCAAACCTACTCATGGCACTCTCAAGTGTAAAACACTAAAATGCTTCCTCATAGCTTTTAGAATTTTTTGTTGTCACAAAAAGCAGTTATCTGATTTTTTGTTAACACTGTAGTGCTGCCTTTGACTGTCAGAATATAATTTTCAATTTATATTTATTTATTGAATAAGTAGTTCACCCAAAGCAGTGGAAGCAGTTTTGTTCACCTTGAGGACAGGAATTATGCCTAGTTTTACGTGTCCTCACTAAATTTGACTCCTGCTATGTGTTCCATAAATATATATTGAAGAAAGTAATGGACGAAGGAATAGATACAGATATGTGTTTTTCTGAGATTTTGAGGAGAATTACCTTTATTGTGGTACAACATTTAGATATGCTCATCTGAATGAAACCTTTTTTTTTTTTTTTTTTGAGATGGAGTCTCACTCTGTCGCCCAGGCTGGACTGCAGTGGCATGGTCTCGGCTCACTGCAAGCTCCACCTCCTGGATTCACACCATTCTCCTGCCCCAGCCTCCCCAGTAGCTGGAACTACAGGCGCCTGCCACCACACTGGCTAATTTTTTGTATTTTTAGTCGACACAATATTTCACCATGTTAGCCAACTGATCTCGATCTCCTGACCTCGTGATCCACCTGCCTCGGCCTCCCAAAGTGCCGGGATTACAGGCGTGAGCCACCATGCCTGGCCAAAACTTAATTTTAAAGAAAATTTTTTTCCTAAACATATTTCTTCTGAAATGTCCAGAGTACAAAATATTGTGTTCAACACAATGCAAGAACATACAGTCTGTACAAAATTGCATTTTCCTCACCACTTCCCTCAGGAGTCATGTTTCTTTTTATCTGAATCCACTTGTCCCTGAGGTGCAACTAATCACTATTCTTTATACAGATCTGAGTACAAAGCATTGCAAATACTGATACTCAATTCTTGGGAAGTGCCTCGGTGAACCCTTTCATGATAAAAAAGAATAAAATGTAGTTAGAAAAGGCCTTGAGTTACTTAATTTTGTATTATCCTAGCTTCCTGAAGAACACAAAATTTAATTTACCCCTGTAGTCTAATATGAATCTTATTTTTTAAACTATTGTTTCAGTGCTTTCCTTAGTAATCCATTCTACTGTCTGTTAGTCAGATTATCCTAGAATCTAGTATCTTTAATCTAGGTAGCCTTAGGTATGTTCCATAAAAACTATAACATCAAATTTCTTCATCAGTAATATGGAAAAAATAGCTCTGTCCTAATAGGCTTGTTGTGAGGATTAGAAATAAAATTCATGCTAAGTACGTAAAACAGTGTCTGGCAGTGATTAAGGGCTCAGTATATTTTAGTTATGTTTTTGTTGTTATTGCACATAACATCATATTTTAATTAGTTGCAAGTTCACAGGAGAATGAATATGGCACCACAGCAGCCAGGGTCAGTATAAAGAGAAACCCCCAAGTGAGAAATGATTAAGGTTGCACATTACACTTCCTTCCCCTTTAAAAGTGCCTTTTCTGATGCATATGTTGATCAAATGAGCAGCCCAGGACCCAAATTCAAATTATGTGTACCTGAATTTTTGAAAATGCATATATTTAAAGATTCCTAGAACTTCATAGCTAGAGGAAATGATGTCTATAATGTCTCCCCCTAATTTTACCAATGAGAAAAAACTGAGAACCAAAGAGGATGATTATCTTGATTGAGGTCATGAATAAGCATTCTGACTCTTCACCTGATTCTCTTTCTGTTTCTTTCATATATTTAAAGAATATTATTTTAGAATAGTTTTAGATTTACAGAGAACTTATAAGAACAACACAGAGTATGCTGCACACCCAGTATCCTTGTTATTATAATCTTGCATTACTATAGTTTGTTTGTCATAACTAATGAACTAACATTAATGCTTTATTAACTATAATGCATATGTTTTCAGGTATCATGTTTTCTCCATGATATCTTTTTTTTTTAGTTGTGCCTCAACACTGTCCACCTATCCAAACCAGAATTGGTTTGGCCTGTGGAGGGCCTCCCCTTAAAATGTCAAATAACTAAAAAAAAAAAAAAAAAAAAAAAAAAAGCATGAGAACAATGTTTCACCAAATAGAAAATAACACCAAACAGTTAGAAATTATTTCAGCAAATAAAATGGAAAGTTTGCACTTGAAAAATACAATTTCACTGCTAGAGGGGCTCAACAGTAGATATGAAGAGACAGAAGAAAGTATAAGCAAACCTGAATATAGGCAAATTAAGATGATCTAATATGGAACAAAAATGAAAATGAATGTAGAGATGTGAACAGCGCTTCAGATTCCTGTGCAGCATGATTATCATTCTGGCATACACATGATGGAAGTCCCTGAAAAAAAGAAGGGGGAAACAGAATAATACTTGCAGGAATAATGGTCAAAAGCTTCCTACATTTTATGAAATACATTTACGTAAACACCTAAGAAGCTCAATGAATTTCAAATAAGATAAACTCAAAAATACCTATACCTAGACATGTATAATTAATTTATCAGAAACCAAAGACAGAAAATTGAAAGCAACAAGAAAAAAGTGTCTCATGATATTCAAGGGATCCTTGATAATATTAACAGCAAATTCCTCATCTGGGACCATAGGTTCCAGAAGGCAATGGGATGACTGAAAAGAAAAAGAAGAAGTTAAGACTTTACCTGATAAACACCAATTGAGAGAATTTGTCACTAACAGACATGCCCTACAAAAATTATTAAAGAAGAGTAATTCAGTCTTGAATGAAAGGTCAAATTTAAATCCATATGAAGAAATCCTGTAATCCAAACCATAAACTGTAATCCAAATCCATATGAAGAAATAGAGTACCCTACAACTACTTATGTAAGTATACATATATATACATACACAAGATAGTTAAAACCATTTCATGTAAAAACTTGTACATAAATATTCATAGCAGCTTATTCACAATAGCCAAAAAGTGGAAATAACCCAATTATCCATCAACTGATGAACAGATAAACTATCATATAACTGCCTTCAATGAAATATTTATCTATAAAAAGGAATAACACATTGGCACATGCTATGACATAAATGGACTTTGAAATTGCTATGCTAAGTGAAGGAAGCCAGGCACAAAAGGTCACACATTGTATAATCCCAGTTATATGAAATAACACGAATAGACAAATACATAGGAACAGAAAATAACTTAGTGCTTTTAGGGGCTGAGGGAAAAGAGGAATGGGGAATGATTGCTAATAGCCACAGAGTTTAAGTAAAATAAAAAAGATTCTGGAATTAAACAGTGGTGATGGTTGCCACAACCTGTGGACATGCTAAAATCCATCAGCTTGTAAACTTCAGAATAGTTAATTATGTTGTCTTAAGTATATCTCAATTTAAGATGCACATGCACACAAAACAAACAGAGTCAGCAAATTATAGAAAAAGCTAAAGAAATAGTGGTATATTCATGCAATTGTATGCTATTTGGAATTATAAAGGAATGAACTAAAGATTCTGACAAGATGAATTTCAAAAAGATTTTGAGGAAAAGAAGTCAAAATGAGAGTACATTCTGTGTTATTCCATTCAATTGGAGTTTCAGTTTAAGCAAACAAAACTATAGAAACATATTAGACACTGATTGCTTGAAGCAGTGGTGGGAGAATGGACTGAGAAAAGGCATGAGGCAACTTCAGTGACAGTGATATTCTTTATCTTGATTTGTGTGGTGTTTATATAGAGGTATACATTAGTCAAAACCGATTAAGGTGTGCACTTAATATCTGTGTATTTTATGTAAATTATAAGTCATTACAGTTGATGTATTAAAAAAAAGAAAGAACGAGGTAAGAAGTAGTAAGGCCACCTCTGCTGGATTTTAGAAAGCTGGAAAATCTGATGTTGGCAATTAAGCCAAATTTATTCATTTACTTCACAGGTTTGGGAGAAGAGAAAGTTGTCATTAACTTGACATCAAACAACCACAAGACAACTGGGAAACAGCAGCAATCTATGTCCTTCAGCTTTTGCTAAGATATTCATGCCATGATATTTGGCCTATGTGAGTAAAGTCTGTCTCTTTGGTTGTCTGTAAATATTATATAAAATATCAATCTATAAAGATTAAGGCATCAAAAATGTACAGATGTGAAGCTGCAAGTCCTTTTTTGTCAGTATGATATCCTTTGGGGAGATCTTTTCTCTCGAGATCTAGGAAGTACGTTCATGTACTCTGATACTATATGCTACCAGGATATACATATTCTAGCAGGGAGGATCCTCAGTTTGCCCTTGGAATAGAAGTGAAAGAAGAATTTAATGTTTATGCCAGAGAGGATGTCAGATACATTTATTGAGTATCTACCATATGTTTAGCATTTTTGCTATGTTCTAATTTATTCCTCAAAAGTAACCAAAAAAGTGAATATTCTATTTAACCTTATATAAATTACACAAAATATAATATCTATTTTTAAATATTCCATTTCTATAACTCCCCATGGCATAGGCTGAGGTTTAAAGGGATTATATAACTTATCAAAAAAACACAGTTGTAAGTAGCAGAGTTTATATTCAATACTAGTTTTGTTTGACTCCAAAATTTGTCCCCTTACCACTATATAAGATTCCCTTCCAATTGACGACCTCTTCTCATGGAGAAAAAAGTTAAGAACAAGAGAAGAAAAGTGCCTTGCTCAAGTACGCGTAGCATAAAACTGAGTAAGCTGGAATACCAACAGCAGCCTAATAACTCTAGTCCAGTGATTTTTCCACCAAAGACTCATCAGCAACTGATAAGTGAGATATACCTACCACACGTAGGACTTCTTAACTCTGGTATGGTTTTTCTGGTATTTATTCCATGCCTGGATGTTTGCTGATTCCGCAGCCACATCTCTATGGCACCATGTCAACGCTGCCGCTCAGGGATTACAGATCTTCCTTTATGTTATCAATTGACCTTAGGAGCTTTTCCCAAACCAAAAGAAATAATAGAAGAAAGGCTAAATATTCTATTTTCAACTTATTTCTCTTGAAAATGCAACAAAGAGATTTCTGTGGTGAGAATACATATTCAAAAATATAAATCTTGCCAGGGAGTTAGATGTTTTCTTAAGAATGATTTGTAAACATGGATCTCTAATTAGAAGAGAAGCTATAGTTTCTAAAATAATTGGAAATTAAAGTAATCCGTTCAGTATAAAATCACCAAATTTGATCCTATCCAGAAAACTGAGTCAAATTTCAGTGTTCTCTGTCACTTGTGAATTTTTTGTGAGGATTAAATTAGACAATGCAGGTCAAGCATTAGAACACTGCATGGTATTTAATAAACCCTCAAGAAGGATTAGAAATAATGGCAATAAGAATGAGGATGATAATGGTATCGGTAAGGTTCTTCTCAAAGAAATTGTAGAAGAGTAATGACAAATCAATTCAAAGAAAAGCCAAATATGACAAATGGGATCTAATTAAACTAAAGAGCTTCTGCACAGCAAAAGAAACTACCATCAGAGTGAACAGGCAACCTACAGAATGGGAGAAAATTTTTACAATCTACCCATCTGACATAGGGCTAATATCTAGAATCTACAAACAACTCAAACAAATTTACAAGAAAAAAAAAACAAACAACCCCATCAAAAAGTGGGAGAAGGATATGAACAGACACTTTTCAAAAGAAGACATTTATGCAACCAACACATGAAAAAATGCTCATCATCACTGGCCATCAGAGTAATGCAAATCAAAACCACAATGAGATAGCATCTCACACCAGTTAGAATGGCAATCATTAAAAAGTCAGGAAACAATAGGTGCTGGAGAGGATGTGGAGAAATAGGAACACTTTTGCACTGTTGGTGGGACTGTAAACTGGTTCAACCGTTGTGGAAGGCAGTGTGACAATTCCTAAAGGATCTAGAACTAGAAATACCATTTGACCCAATCATGCTAATACTGGGTATATACCCAAAGGATTATAAATCATGCTGCTATAAAGACACGTGCACACGTATGTTTATTGCGGCACTATTCACAATAGCAAAGACTTGGAATCAATCCAGATGTCCATCAGTGACAGACTGGATTAAGAAAATGTGGCACATATACACCATGGAATACTATGCAGCCATAAAAAAGGATGAGTTCATGTCCTTTGTAGGGACATGGATGAAGCTGGAAACCATCATTCCCAGCAAACTGTCGCAGGGACAAAAAACCAAACACCACATATTCTCAATCATAGGCGGGAATTGAAGACACAGGAAGGGGAACATCACACACTACTGGAGCCTGTCGTGGGGTGGGGGTAGGGGAGAGGGATTGCATTAGGAGATATACCTAATGTAAATGACTAGTTAATAGGTGCAGCACACCAACATGGCACATGTATACATA
Source organism: Chlorocebus sabaeus (assembly GCF_047675955.1). Taxonomy (NCBI): domain Eukaryota; kingdom Metazoa; phylum Chordata; class Mammalia; order Primates; family Cercopithecidae; genus Chlorocebus; species Chlorocebus sabaeus. The sequence continues at coordinate 35,468,533 of NC_132904.1, forward strand.
TGTAACAAAGCTGCACATTGTGTACATGTACCCTAGAACTTAAAGTATATTAAAAAAAAAAAGAAA